>NW_027420589.1:0-52105 GCF_009905375.1 Apium graveolens | reverse complement strand
TTACATGTTAATTATACCAATATGATGGCAAGTGACTCTTATAAGGTGCAAAGTGACTCTAATATGGTGAGAAGTCACTTACATGATTGATTAAGCCAAAATTGGCCCAAATTGACTTGTACGAAGGGTACCAAGAGGGGTAAAGGATGTCTAATAGCATGTCATATGTTAACATGTTATTATATGAATATTTGGTGGCAATGCTCTTATAGGGTGCAAGTGACTCTAATATGGTGAAAGTGACTAACATGGTTTAATTAGAACCAAAATGTGGACCAAAATTGACTTGTATGAATATGGCACTAAGAGGTGGTAAAAGAATTTCTAATAACATGTACATGATGTTAACATGTTAATTTTACCAATATATGATGGCAAATGACTCTTATAAGGTGCAAAGTGACTCTAATATGTGGAAGTCACTTACATGATTGATTAGAGCCAAATGTGGCCCAAAATTGACTTAGGAAAGGGTACCAAGAGGTGGTTAAAGGATGTCTAATTGCATGTACATGATGTGAACATGTTTTGTATCAATATACTGTGGCAAGTGACTCCTATAGGGTGGCAAAGTGACTCTTATAGGGTGTAAAGGTACTCTAATATGGTAACAGTGATTACATGGTTTATGAGCCAAATGTGGAACAAATTAACTTGTAGAAAGTGGCATTAAGAGGTGGTAAAGGATGTCAATGGGATGTTATGATGTTTAACATGTCAATTGTTCAATATATGGGGAAAGTGACTCTTATAGGGTGCAAAGTGACTCTAATATGGTGAGAGTGACTAACATGGTTAATTAGAACAAAATGTGGACCAAAATTGACTTGTATGAAGTGCACTAAAGGTGGTAAAAGGATTTCTAATTGCATGTCCTGATGTTAACATGTTAATTGTACCAATATATGTGGCAGGTGCTCTTATAAGGTGCAAAGGCTCTAATATGGGAGAAGTCACTTACATGATTGAGTAGAGCCAAATGTGGCCCAAATTGACTTATATGCAAGGGGTACCAAGAGGTGGTTAAAGGATGTCTATTGCATGTACATGATGTTAACAGTTAATTAAATCAATGTTTGGTGGCAAGGACTCTTAAAGGGTGCAAAGCGACTCTAATATGGTGAGAAGTCACTTACTGATTGATTAGAGCCAAAATGTGGCCCAAAATTGACTTGTACGCAAGGGGTACCAAGAGGTGGTTAAAGGATGTCTAATTGCATGTACATGATGTTAACATGTTATATTATATATTTGGTGACAAGTGACTTTTAAGGGTGCAAGTGACTCTAATATGGTGAGAAGTGACTAACTTGGTTAATTAGAACCAAATGTGGACCAAATTGACTTGTATGAATAGGCACTAAGAGGTGGTAAAAGGATTTCTAATTGCATGTACATGATGTTAACATGTTAATTGTACCAGTATATGATGGCAAGTGACTCTTATAAGGTGCAAAGTGACTCTAATATGATAGAAGTCACTTACATGATTGATTAGTGCACAAAATGTGGCCCAAATTGACTTGTAGGAAAGGGTACCAAGAGGTGGTTAAAGGATGTCTAATTGCATTTACGTGATTTAACCTGTTAATTGTATCAATATATGGGGCAAGTGACTCTTATAGGGTGTAAAGGTACTCTAATATGGTGAATAGTGACTTACATGGTTGATTAGAGGCAAAATGTGGAACAAAATTAACTTGTATGAAAGTGGCATTAATAGGTGGTAAAGATGTCAAATTGGATGTATATGATGTTAACATGTCATTGTTGCATATATGGTGGAAAGTGACTCTTATAGGGTGCAAAGTGACTCTATTGGTGAGAAGTGACTAACATGGTTAATTAGAACCAAAATGTGGACCAAAATTGACTGTATGAATATGGCACTAAGAGGTGGTAAAGGATTTCTAATTGCATGTACATGATGTTAACATGTTAATTGTACCAATATGATGGCAAGTGACTCTTATAAGGTGCAAAGTGACTCTAATATGGTGAGAAGTCACTTACATGATTGATTAGAGCCAAATGGGCCCAAAATTGACTTGTAGAAAGGGGTACCAAGAGGTGGTTAAAGGATGTCTAATTGCATGTACATGATGTTAACATGTTAATTGTATATCAATATTTGTTGGCAAGTGACTCTTATAGGTGCAAAGTGACTCTAATATGGTGAAATGACTAACATGGTTATTAGAACCAAAATGTGGACCAAAATTACTTGTATGAATATGGCACTAAGAGGTGGTAAAGGATTTCTAATAATGTATGATGTTAACATGTTAATTGTCATATATGATGGCAAATGACTCTTGTAAGGTGCAAAGTGACTCTAATATGGTGAGAAGTCACTACATGATTGATTAGAGCCAAAATGTGGCCCAAATTGACTTGTAGGAAAGGGGTACCAAGAGGTGGTTAAAGGATGTCTAATTGCATGTACATGTGAACATGTTAATTGTATCAATATATGTGGCAAGTGACTCTATAGGTGCAAATGACTCTTATAGGTGTAAAGGTACTCTAATATGGTAACAGTGACTTACATGGTTGATTGAGCCAAAATGTGGAACAAAATTACTTGTATGAAAGTGGCATAAGAGGTGGTAAAAGGATGTCAATTGGATGTATATGAGTTAACATGTCAATTGTTGCATATATGGTGGAAATGACTCTTAAGGGTGCAAAGTGACTCTAATATGGTGAAGTGACTAACATGGTTAATTAGAACCAAAATGTGGACCAAAATTGACTTGTATGAATATGGCACTAAGAGGTGGTAAAAGGATTTCTAATTGCATGTACATGATGTTAACATGTTAATTGTACCAATATATGATGGCAAGTGACTCTTATAAGGTGCAAAGTGACTCTAATATGGTGAGAAGTCACTTACATGATTGATTAGAGCCAAAATGTGGCCCAAAATTGACTTGTAGGAAAGGGGTACCAAGAGGTGGTTAAAGGATGTCTAATTGCATTACATGATGTTAACATGTTAATTGTATCAATATATGGGGCAAGTGACTCTTATAGGGTAAAGGTACTCTAATATGGTGAATTGACTTACATGGTTGATTAGAGCCAAAATGTGGAACAAAATTAACTTGTATGAAAGTGGCATTAATAGGTGGTAAAAGGATGTCAAATTGGATGTATATGATGTTAACATGTCAATTGTTGCATATATGGTGGAAAGTGACTCTTATAGGGTGCAAAGTGACTCTATATGGTGAGAAGTGACTAACACGGTTAATTAGAACCAAAATGTGGACCAAAATTGACTTGTATGAATATGGCACTAAGAGGTGGTAAAAGGATTTCTAATTGCATGTACATGATGTTAACATATTAATTGTACCAATATATGATGGCAAGTGACTCTTATAAGGTGCAAAGTGACTCTAATATGGTGAGAAGTCACTTACATGATTGATTGAGCCAAAATGTGGCCCAAAATTGACTTGTACGAAAGGGGTACCAAGAGGTGGTTAAAGGATGTCTAATTGCATGTACATGATGTTAACATGTTAATTATATCAATATTTGGTGGCAAGTGACTCTTAAAGGGTGCAAAGTGACTCTAATATGGTGAAAAGTGACTAACATGGTTAATTAGAACCAAAATGTGGACCAAATTGACTTGTATGAATATGGCACTAAGAGGTGGTAAAAGGATTTCTAATAACATGTACATGATTTAACATGTTAATTGTACCAATATATGATGGCAAATGACTCTTATAAGGTGCAAAGTGACTCTAATATGGTGAGAAGTCACTTACATGATTGATTAGAGCCAAATGTGGCCCAAAATTGACTTGTAGGAAAGGGGTACCAAGAGGTGGTTAAAGGATGTCTAATTGTATGTACATGATGTGAACATGTTAATTGTATCAATATACGGTGGCAATTCTCCTATAGGGTGCAAAGTGACTCTTATAGGGTGTAAAGGTACTCTAATATGGTAACAGTGACTTACATGGTTGATTAGAGCCAAAATGTGGAACAAAATTAACTTGTATGAAAGTGGCATTAAGAGGTGGTAAAAGGATGTCAAATTGGATGTATATGATGTTAACATGTCAATTGTTGCATATATGGTGGAAAGTGACTCTTATAGGGTGCAAAGTGACTCTAATATGGTGAGAAGTGACTAACATGGTTAATTAGAACCAAAATGTGGACCAAAATTGACTTGTATGAATATTGCACTAAGAGGTGGTAAAAGGATTTCTAATTGCATGTCCATGATGTTAACATGTTAATTGTACCAATATATGATGGCAAGTGACTCTTATAAGGTGCAAAGTGACTCTAATATGGTGAGAAGTCACTTACATGATTGATTAGAGCCAAAATGTGGCCCAAAATTGACTTGTACGAAAGGGGTACCAAGAGGTGGTTAAAGGATGTCTAATTGCATGTACATGATGTTAACATGTTAATTATATCAATATTTGGTGGCAAGTGACTCTTAAAGGGTGCAAAGTGACTCTAATATGGTGAGAAGTGACTAACATGGTTAATTAGAACCAAAATGTGGACCAAAATTGACTTGTATGAATATGGCACTAAGAGGTGGTAAAAGGATTTCTAATTGCATGTACATGATGTTAACATGTTAATTGTACCAATATATGCAAGTGACTCTTATAAGGTGCAAAGTGACTCTAATATGATGAGAAGTCACTTACATGATTGATTAGAGCCAAAATGTGGCCCAAAATTGACTTGTAGGAAAGGGGTACCAAGAGGTGGTTAAAGGATGTCTAATTGCATTTACGTGATGTTAACATGTTTATTGTATAAATATATGGGGCAAGTGACTCTTATAGGGTGCAAAGGTACTCTAATATGGTGAAGTGACTTACATGGTTGATTAGAGCCAAAATGTGGAACAAAATTAACTTGTATGAAAGTGGCATTAATAGGTGGTAAAAGGATGTCAAATTGGATGTATATGATGTTAACATGTCAATTGTTGCATATATGGTGGAAAGTGACTCTTATAGGGTGCAAAGTGACTCTAATATGGTGAGAAGTGACTAACATGGTTAATTAGAACCAAAATGTGGACCAAAATTGACTTGTATGAATATGGCACTAAGAGGTGGTAAAAGGATTTCTAATTGCATGTCCATGATGTTAACATGTTAATTGTACCAATATATGATGGCAAGTGACTCTTATAAGGTGCAAAGTGACTCTAATATGGTGAGAAGTCACTTACATGATTGATTAGAGCCAAAATGTGGCCCAAAATTGACTTGTACGAAAGGGGTACCAAGAGGTGGTTAAAGGATGTCTAATTGCATGTACATGATGTTAACATGTTAATTATATCAATATTTGGTGGCAAGTGACTCTTAAAGGGTGCAAAGTGACTCTAATATGGTGAAAAGTGACTAACATGGTTAATTAGAACCAAAATGTGGACCAAAATTGACTTGTATGAATATGGCACTAAGAGGTGGTAAAAGGATTTCTAATAACATGTACATGATGTTAACATGTTAATTGTACCAATATATGATGGCAAGTGACTCTTATAAGGTGCAAAGTGACTCTAATATGGTGAGAAGTCACTTACATGATTGATTAGAGCCAAAATGTGGCCCAAAATTGACTTGTAGGAAAGGGGTACCAAGAGGTGGTTAAAGGATGTCTAATTGCATACATGTGGTTAACATGTTAATTGTATCATACGGTGGCAAGTGACTCCTATAGGGTGCAAATGACTCTTATAGGGTGTAAAGGTACTCTAATATGGTGAACAGTGACTTACATGGTTGATTAGAGCCAAAATGTGGAACAAAATTAACTTGTATGAAAGTGGCATTAATAGGTGGTAAAAGGATGTCAAATTGGATGTATATGATGTTAACATGTCAATTGTTGCATATATGGTGGAAAGTGACTCTTATAGGGTGCAAAGTGACTCTAATATGGTGAGAAGTGACTAACATGGTTAATTAGAACCAAAATGTGGACCAAAATTGACTTGTATGAATATGGCACTAAGAGGTGGTAAAAGGATTTCTAATTGCATGTCCATGATGTTAACATGTTAATTGTACCAATATATGATGGCAAGTGACTCTTATAAGGTGCAAAGTGACTATATGGTGAGAAGTCACTTACATGATTGATTAGAGCCAAAATGTGGCCCAAAATTGACTTGTACGAAAGGGGTACCAAGAGGTGGTTAAAGGATGTCTAATTGCATGTACATGATGTTAACATGTTTTATCAATATTTGGTGGCAAGTGACTCTTAAAGGGTGCAAAGTGACTCTAATATGGTGAAAAGTGACTAACATGGTTAATTAGAACCAAAATGTGGACCAAAATTGACTTGTATGAATATGGCACTAAGAGGTGGTAAAAGGATTTCTAATTGCATGTACATGATGTTAACATGTTAATTGTACCAATATATGATGGCAAGTGACTCTTATAAGGTGCAAAGTGACTCTAATATGGTGAGAAGTCACTTACATGATTGATTAGAGCCAAAATGTGGCCCAAAATTGACTTATAGGAAAGGGGTACCAAGAGGTGGTTAAAGGATGTCTAATTGCATGTACATGATGTGAACATGTTAATTGTATCAATATACGGTGGCAAGTGACTCCTATAGGGTGCAAAGTGACTCTTATAGGGTGTAAAGGTACTCTAATATGGTAACAGTGACTTACATGGTTGATTAGAGCCAAAATGTGGAACAAAATTAACTTGTATGAAAGTGGCATTAAGAGGTGGTAAAAGGATGTCAAATTGGATGTATATGATGTTAACATGTCAATTGTTGCATATATGGTGGAAAGTGACTCTTATAGGGTGCAAAGTGACTCTAATATGGTGAGAAGTGCTAACATGGTTAATTAGAACCAAAATGTGGACCAAAATTGACTTGTATGAATATGGCACTAAGAGGTGGTAAAAGGATTTCTAATTGCATGTCCATGATGTTAACATGTTAATTGTACCAATATATGATGGCAAGTGACTCTTATAAGGTGCAAAGTGACTCTAATATGGTGAGAAGTCACTTACATGATTGATTAGAGCCAAAATGTGGCCCAAAATTGACTTGTACGAAAGGGGTACCAAGAGGTGGTTAAAGGATGTCTAATTGCATGTACATGATGTTAACATGTTAATTATATCAATATTTGGTGGCAAGTGACTCTTAAAGGGTGCAAAGTGACTCTAATATGGTGAAAAGTGACTAACATGGTTAATTAGAACCAAAATGTGGACCAAAATTGACTTGTATGAATATGGCACTAAGAGGTGGTAAAAGGATTTCTAATTGCATGTACATGATGTTAACATGTTAATTGTACCAATATATGATGGCAAGTGACTCTTATAAGGTGCAAAGTGACTCTAATATGGTGAGAAGTCACTTACATGATTGATTAGAGCCAAAATGTGGCCCAAAATTGACTTGTAGGAAAGGGGTACCAAGAGGTGGTTAAAGGATGTCTAATTGCATGTACATGATGTGAACATGTTAATTGTATCAATATACGGTGGCAAGTGATCCTATAGGGTGCAAGTGACTCTTATAGGGTGTAAAGGTACTCTAATATGGTGAACAGTGACTTACATGGTTGATTAGAGCCAAAATGTGGAACAAAATTAACTTGTATGAAAGTGGCATTAAGAGGTGGTAAAAGGATGTCAAATTGGATGTATATGATGTTAACATGTCAATTGTTGCATATATGGTGGAAAGTGACTCTTATAGGGTGCAAAGTGACTCTAATATGGTGAGAAGTGACTAACATGGTTAATTAGAACCAAAATGTGGACCAAAATTGACTTGTATGAATATGCACTAAGAGGTGGTAAAAGGATTTCTAATTGCATGTCCATGATGTTAACATGTTAATTGTACCAATATATGATGGCAAGTGACTCTTATAAGGTGCAAAGTGACTCTAATATGGTGAGAAGTCACTTACATGATTGATAGAGCCAAAATGTGGCCCAAAATTGACTTGTACGAAAGGGGTACCAAGAGGTGGTTAAAGGATGTCTAATTGCATGTACATGATGTTAACATGTTAATTATATCAATATTTGGTGGCAAGTGACTCTTAAAGGGTGCAAAGTGACTCTAATATGGTGAAAGTGACTAACATGGTTAATTAGAACCAAAATGTGGACCAAAATTGACTTGTATGAATATGGCACTAAGAGGTGGTAAAAGGATTTCTAATGCATGTACATGATGTTAACATGTTAATTGTACCAATATATGATGGCAAGTGACTCTTATAAGGTGCAAAGTGACTCTAATATGATGAGAAGTCACTTACATGATTGATTAGCCAAAATGTGGCCCAAAATTGACTTGTAGGAAAGGGGTACCAAGAGGTGGTTAAAGGATGTCTAATTGCATTTACGTGATGTTAACATGTTTATTGTATAAATATATGGGGCAAGTGACTCTTATAGGGTGCAAAGGTACTCTAATATGGTGAACAGTGACTTACATGGTTGATTAGAGCAAAATGTGGAACAAAATTAACTTGTATGAAAGTGGCATTAATAGGTGGTAAAAGGATGTCAAATTGGATGTAATGATGTTAACATGTCAATTGTTGCATATATGGTGGAAAGTGACTCTTATAGGGTGCAAAGTGACTCTAATATGGTGAGAAGTGACTAACATGGTTAATTAGAACCAAAATGTGGACCAAAATTGACTTGTATGAATATGGCACTAAGAGGTGGTAAAAGGATTTCTAATTGCATGTCCATGATGTTAACATGTTAATTGTACCAATATATGATGGCAAGTGACTCTTATAAGGTGCAAAGTGACTCTAATATGGTGAGAAGTCACTTACATGATTGATTAGAGCCAAAATGTGGCCCAAAATTGACTTGTACGAAAGGGGTACCAAGAGGTGGTTAAAGGATGTCTAATTGCATGTACATGATGTTAACATGTTATTATATCATATTTGGTGGCAAGTGACTCTTAAAGGGTGCAAAGTGACTCTAATATGGTGAAAGTGACTAACATGGTTAATTAGAACCAAAATGTGGACCAAAATTGACTTGTATGAATATGGCACTAAGAGGTGGTAAAAGGATTTCTAATTGCATGTACATGATGTTAACATGTTAATTGTACCATATATGATGGCAAGTGACTCTTATAAGGTGCAAAGTGACTCTAATATGATGAGAAGTCACTTACATGATTGATTAGAGCCAAAATGTGGCCCAAAATTGACTTGTAGGAAAGGGGTACCAAGAGGTGGTTAAAGGATGTCTAATTGCATTTACGTGATGTTAACTGTTAATTGTATCAAGATATGGGGCAAGTGACTCTTATAGGGTGTAAAGGTACTCTAATATGGTGAACAGTGACTTACATGGTTGATTAGAGCAAAATGTGGAACAAAATTAACTTGTATGAAAGTGGCATTAATAGGTGGTAAAAGGATGTCAAATTGGATGTATATGATGTTAACATGTCAATTGTTGCATATATGGTGGAAAGTGACTCTTATAGGGTGCAAAGTGACTCTAATATGGTGAGAAGTGACTAACATGGTTAATTAGAACCAAAATGTGGACCAAAATTGACTTGTATGAATATGGCACTAAGAGGTGGTAAAAGGATTTCTAATTGCATGTACATGATGTTAACATGTTAATTGTACCAATATATGATGGCAAGTGACTCTTATAAGGTGCAAAGTGACTCTAATATGGTGAGAAGTCACTTACATGATTGATTAGAGCCAAAATGTGGCCCAAAATTGACTTGTACGAAAGGGGTACCAAGAGGTGGTTAAAGGATGTCTAATTGCATGTACATGATGTTAACATGTTAATATATCAATATTTGGTGGCAAGTGACTCTTAAAGGGTGCAAAGTGACTCTAATATGGTGAAAAGTGACTAACATGGTTAATTAGAACCAAAATGTGGACCAAAATTGACTTGTATGAATATGGCACTAAGAGGTGGTAAAAGGATTTCTAATAACATGTACATGATGTTAACATGTTAATTGTACCAATATATGATGGCAAGTGACTCTTATAAGGTGCAAAGTGACTCTAATATGGTGAGAAGTCACTTACATGATTGATTAGAGCCAAAATGTGGCCCAAAATTGACTTGTAGGAAAGGGGTACCAAGAGGTGGTTAAAGGATGTCTAATTGCATGTACATGATGTAACATGTTAATTGTATCAATATACGGTGGCAAGTGACTCCTATGGTGCAAAGTGACTCTTATAGGGTGTAAAGGTACTCTAATATGGTGAACAGTGACTTACATGGTTGATTAGAGCCAAAATGTGGAACAAAATTAACTTGTATGAAAGTGGCATTAAGAGGTGGTAAAGGATGTCAAATTGGATGTATATGATGTTAACATGTCAATTGTTGCATATATGGTGGAAAGTGACTCTTATAGGGTGCAAAGTGACTCTAATATGGTGAGAAGTGACTAACATGGTTAATTAGAACCAAAATGTGGACCAAAATTGACTTGTATGAATATGGCACTAAGAGGTGGTAAAAGGATTTCTAATTGCATGTACATGATGTTAACATGTTAATTGTACCAATATATGATGGCAAGTGACTCTTATAAGGTGCAAAGTGACTCTAATATGGTGAGAAGTCACTTACATGATTGATTAGAGCCAAAATGTGGCCCAAAATTGACTTGTGAAAGGGGTACCAAGAGGTGGTTAAAGGATGTCTAATTGCATGTACATGATGTAACATGATTGTATCAATATGGTGGCAAGTGACTATAGGGTGCAAAGTGACTCTTATAGGGTGTAAAGGTACTCTAATATGGTGAACAGTGACTTACATGGTTGATTAGAGCCAAAATGTGGAACAAAATTAACTTGTATGAAAGTGGCATTAATAGGTGGTAAAAGGATGTCAAATTGGATGTATGATGTTAACATGTCAATTGTTGCATATATGGTGGAAAGTGACTCTTATAGGGTGCAAAGTGACTCTAATATGGTGAGAAGTGACTAACATGGTTAATTAGAACCAAAATGTGGACCAAAATTGACTTGTATGAATATGGCACTAAGAGGTGGTAAAAGGATTTCTAATTGCATGTACATGATGTTAACATGTTAATTGTACCAATATATGATGGCAAGTGACTCTTATAAGGTGCAAAGTGACTCTAATATGGTGAGAATTAGAGCCAAAATGTGGCCCAAAATTGACTTGTATGAAAGGGGTACCAAGAGGTGGTTAAAGGATGTCTAATTGCCTGTACATGATGTTAACATGTTAATTATATCAATATTTGGGGGCAAGTGACTCTTAAAGGGTGCAAAGTGACTCTAATATGGTGAAAAGTGACTAACATGGTTAATTAGAACCAAAATGTGGACCAAAATTGACTTGTATGAATATGGCACTAAGAGGTGGTAAAAGGATTTCTAATGCATGTACATGATGTTAACATGTTAATTGTACCAATATATGATGGCAAGTGACTCTTATAAGGTGCAAAGTGACTCTAATATGGTGAGAAGTCACTTACATGATTGATTAGAGCCAAAATGTGGCCCAAAATTGACTTGTAGGAAAGGGGTACCAAGAGGTGGTTAAAGGATGTCTAATTGCATGTACATGATTGAACATGTTAATTGTATCAATATGGTGGCAAGTGACCTATAGGGTGCAAAGTGACTCTTATAGGGTGTAAAGGTACTCTAATATGGTGAACAGTGACTTACATGGTTGATTAGAGCCAAAATGTGGAACAAAATTAACTTGTATGAAAGTGGCATTAATAGGTGGTAAAAGGATGTCAAATTGGATGTATATGATGTTAACATGTCAATTGTTGCATATATGGTGGAAAGTGACTCTTATAGGGTGCAAAGTGACTCTAATATGGTGAGAAGTGACTAACATGGTTAATTAGAACCAAAATGTGGACCAAAATTGACTTGTATGAATATGCACTAAGAGGTGGTAAAAGGATTTCTAATTGCATGTCCATGATGTTAACATGTTAATTGTACCAATATATGATGGCAAGTGACTCTTATAAGGTGCAAAGTGACTCTAATATGGTGAGAAGTCACTTACATGATTGATTAGAGCCAAAATGTGGCCCAAAATTGACTTGTACGAAAGGGGTACCAAGAGGTGGTTAAAGGATGTCTAATTGCATGTACATGATGTTAACATGTTAATTATATCAATATTTGGTGGCAAGTGACTCTTAAAGGGTGCAAAGTGACTCTAATATGGTGAAAGTGACTAACATGGTTAATTAGAACCAAAATGTGGACCAAAATTGACTTGTATGAATATGGCACTAAGAGGTGGTAAAAGGATTTCTAATTGCATGTACATGATGTTAACATGTTAATTGTACCATATATGATGGCAAGTGACTCTTATAAGGTGCAAAGTGACTCTAATATGATGAGAAGTCACTTACATGATTGATTAGTGCCAAAATGTGGCCCAAAATTGACTTGTAGGAAAGGGGTACCAAGAGGTGGTTAAAGGATGTCTAATTGCATTTACGTGATGTTAACATGTTAATTGTATCAATATATGGGGCAAGTGACTCTTATAGGGTGTAAAGGTACTCTAATATGGTGAACAGTGACTTACATGGTTGATTAGAGCCAAAATGTGGAACAAAATTAACTTGTATGAAAGTGGCATTAATAGGTGGTAAAAGGATGTCAAATTGGATGTATATGATGTTAACATGTCAATTGTTGCATATATGGTGGAAAGTGACTCTTATAGGGTGCAAAGTGACTCTAATATGGTGAGAAGTGACTAACATGGTTAATTAGAACCAAAATGTGGACCAAAATTGACTTGTATGAATATGGCACTAAGAGGTGGTAAAAGGATTTTAATGCATGTCCATGATGTTAACATGTTAATTGTACCAATATATGATGGCAGGTGACTCTTATAAGGTGCAAAGTGACTCTAATATGGTGAGAAGTCACTTACATGATTGATTAGAGCCAAAATGTGGCCCAAAATTGACTTGTATGAAAGGGGTACCAAGAGGTGGTTAAAGGATGTCTAATTGCATGTACATGATGTTAACATGTTAATTATATCAATATTTGGTGGCAAGTGACTCTTAAAGGGTGCAAAGTGACTCTAATATGGTGAAAAGTGACTAACATGGTTAATTAGAACCAAAATGGACCAAAATTGACTTGTATGAATATGGCACTAAGAGGTGGTAAAAGGATTTCTAATAATGTACATGATGTTAACATGTTAATTGTACCAATATATGATGGCAAGTGACTCTTATAAGGTGCAAAGTGACTCTAATATGGTGAGAAGTCACTTACATGATTGATTAGAGCCAAAATGTGGCCCAAATTGACTTGTAGGAAAGGGGTACCAAGAGGTGGTTAAAGGATGTCTAATTGCATGTACATTGTAACATGTTAATTGTATCAAATATGGTGGCAAGTGACTCCTATAGGGTGCAAAGTGACTCTTATAGGGTGTAAAGGTACTCTAATATGGTGAACAGTGACTTACATGGTTGATTAGAGCCAAAATGTGGAACAAAATTAACTTGTATGAAAGTGGCATTAATAGGTGGTAAAAGGATGTCAAATTGGATGTATATGATGTTAACATGTCAATTGTTGCATATATGGTGGAAAGTGACTCTTATAGGGTGCAAAGTGACTCTAATATGGTGAGAAGTGACTAACATGGTTAATTAGAACCAAAATATGGACCAAAATTGACTTGTATGAACATGGCACTAAGAGGTGGTAAAAGGATTTCTAATTGCATGTCCATGATGTTAACATGTTAATTGTACCAATATATGATGGCAAGTGACTCTTATAAGGTGCAAAGTGACTCTAATATTGTGAGAAGTCACTTACATGATTGATTAGAGCCAAAATGTGGCCCAAAATTGACTTGTACGAAAGGGGTACCAAGAGGTGGTTAAAGGATGTCTAATTGCATGTACATGATGTTAACATGTTAATTATATCAATATTTGGTGGCAAGTGACTCTTAAAGGGTGCAAAGTGACACTAATATGGTGAAAAGTGACTAACATGGTTAATTAGAACCATAATGTGGACCAAAATTGACTTGTATGAATATGGCACTAAGAGGTGGTAAAAGGATTTCTAATAACATGTACATGATGTTAACATGTTAATTGTACCAATATATGATGGCAAGTGACTCTTATAAGGTGCAAAGTGACTCTAATATGGTGAGAAGTCACTTACATGATTGATTAGAGCCAAAATGTGGCCCAAAATTGACTTGTAGGAAAGGGGTACCAAGAGGTGGTTAAAGGATGTCTAATTGCATGTACATGATGTCAACATGTTAATTGTATCAATATACGGTGGCAAGTGACTCCTATAGGGTGCAAAGTGACTCTTATAGGGTGTAAAGGTACTCTAATATGGTGAACAGTGACTTACATGGTTGATTATAGCCAAAATGTGGAACAAAATTAACTTGTATGAAAGTGGCATTAAGTGGTGGTAAAAGGATGTCAAATTGGATGTATATGATATTAACATGTCAATTGTTGCATATATGGTGGAAATACTCTTATAGGGTGCAAAGTGACTCTAATATGGTGAGAAGTGACTAACATGGTGAATTAGAACCAAAATGTGAACCAAAATGTGGACCAAAATTGACTTGTATGAATATTGCACTAAGAGGTGGTAAAAGGATTTCTAATTGCATGTCCATGATGTTAACATGTTAATTGTACCAATATATGATGGCAAGTGACTCTTATAAGTTGCAAAGTGACTCTAATATAGTGAGAAGTCACTTACATGATTGATTAGAGCCAAAATGTGGCCCAAAATTGACTTGTACGAAAAGGGGGTACCAAGAGGTGGTTAAAGGATGTCTAATTGCATGTACATGATGTTAACATGTTAATTATATAAATATTTGGTGGCAAGTGACTCTTAAAGGGTGCAAAGTGACTCTAATATGGTGAGAATGACTGACATGGTGTAAAGGTACTCTAATATGGTGAACAGTGACCTTACATGGTTGATTAGAGCCAAAATGTGGAACAAAATTAACTTGTATGAAAGTGGCATTAATAGGTGGTAAAAGGATGTCAAATTGGATGTATATGATGTTAAAATGTCAATTGTTGCATATATGGTGGAAAGTGACTTTTATAGGGTGCAAAGTGACTCTAATATGGTGAGAAGTGACTAACATGGTTAATTAGAACCAAATGTGGACCAAAATTGACTTGTATGAATATGGCACTAATAGGTGGTAAAAGGATTTCTGATTGCATGTCCATGATTGTAACATGTTAATTGTACCAAATATGATGGCAAGTGACTCTTATAAGGTGCAAAGTGACACTAATATTGTGAGAAGAGTCACTTACATGATTGATTAGAGCCAAATGTGCCCAAAATTGACTTGTACGAAAGGGGTACCAGAGGTGGTTTAAAGGATGTCTAATTGCATGTACCTGATGTTAACATGTTAATTATATCACTATTTGGTGGCAAGTGACTCTTAAAGGGTGCAAAGTGACACTAATTTGGTGAACAGTGACTAACATGGTTAATCTAGAACCATAATGTGGACCAAAATTGACTTGTATGAATATGGCACTAAGAGGTGGTAAAAGGATTTCTAATACATGTACATGATGTTAACATGTTAATTGTACCAATATATGATGGCAAATGACTCTTATAAGGTGCAAAGTGACTCTAATATGGTGAGAAGTCACTTACATGATTGATTAGAGCCAAAATGTGGCCCAAAATTGACTTGTAGGAAAGGGGGTACCAAGAGGTGGTTAAAGGATGTCTAATTGCATGTACATGATGTCAACATGTTAATTGTATCAATATACGGTGGCAAGTGACTCCTATAGGGTGCAAAGTGACTCTTATAGGGTGTAAAGGTACTCTAATATGGTGAACAGTGACTTACATGGTTGATTATAGCCAAAATGTGGAACAAAATTAACTTGTATGAAAGTGGCATTAAGTGGTGGGTAAAAGGATGTCAAATTGGATGTATATGATATTAACATGTCAATTGTTGCATATATGGTGGAAATACTCTTATAGGGTGCAAAGTGACTCTAATATGGTGAGAAGTGACTAACATGGTGAATTAGAACCAAAATGTGGACCAAAATTGACTTGTATGAATATTGCACTAAGAGGTGGTAAAGGATTTCTAATTGCATGTCCATGATGTTACATGTTAATTGTACCAATATATGATGGCAAGTGACTCTTATAAGTTGCAAAGGACTCTAATATAGTGAGAAGTCACTTACATGATTGATTAGAGCCAAAATGTGGCCCAAAATTGACTTGTACGCAAGGGGGTACCAAGAGGTGGTTAAAGGATGTCTAATTGCATGTACATGATGTTAACATGTTAATTATATCAATATTTGGTGGCAAGTGACTCTTAAAGGGTGCAAAGTGACTCTAATATGGTGAGAAGTGACTAACATGGTTAATTAGAACCAAAATGTTGACCTAAAATTGACTTGTATGAATATGGCACTAAGAGGTGGTAAAAGGATTTCTAATTGCATGTACATGATGGTAACATGTTAATTGTACCAGTATATGATGGCAAGTGACTCTTATAAGGTGCACAGTGACTCTAATATGATGAGAAGTCACTTACATGATTGATTAGTGCCAAATGTGGCCCAAAATTGACTTGTAGGAAAGGGGTACCAAGAGGTGGTTAAAGGATGTCTAATTGCATTTACGTGATGTTAACATGTTAATTGTATCAATATATGGGGCAAGTGACTCTTATAGGGTGCAAAGGTACTCTAATATGGTGAATAGTGACTTACATGGTTGATTAGAGTCAAAATGTGGAACAAAATTAACTTGTATGAAAGTGGCATTAATAGGTGGTAAAAGGATGTCAAATTGGATGTATATGATGTTAACATGTCAATTGTTGCATATATGGTGGAAAGTGACTCTTATAGGGTGCAAAGTGACTCTAATATGGTGAGAAGTGACTAACATTGTTAATTAGAACCAAAATGTGGACCAAAATTGACTTGTATGAATATGGCACTAAGAGGTGGTAAAAGGATTTCTAATTGCATGTCCATGATGTTAACATGTTAATTGTACCAATATATGATGGCAGGTGACTCTTATAAGGTGCAAAGTGACTCTAATATGGTGAGAAGTCACTTACATGATTGATTAGAGCCAAAATGTGGCCCAAAATTGACTTGTATGAAAGGGGTACCAAGAGGTGGTTAAAGGATGTCTAATTGCATGTACATGATATTAACATGTTAATTATATCAATATTTGGTGGCAAGTGACTCTTAAAGGGTGCAAAGTGACTCTAATATGGTGAAAAGTGACTAACATGGTTAATTAGAACCAAAATGTGGACCAAAATTGACTTGTATGAATATGGCACTAAGAGGTGGTAAAAGGATTTCTAATAACTTGTACATGATGTTAACATGTTAATTGTACCAATATATGATGGCAAGTGACTCTTATAAGGTGCAAAGTGACTCTAATATGGTGAGAAGTCACTTACATGATTGATAGAGCCAAAATGTGGCCCAAATTGAATTGTAGGAAAGGGTACCAAGAGGTGGTTAAAGGATGTCTAATTGCATGTACATATGTAACATGTTAATTGTATCAATATATGGTGGCAAGTGACTCCTATAGGGTGCAAAGTGACTCTTACAGGGTGTAAAGGTACTCTATATGGTGAACAGTGACTTACATGGTTGATTAGAGCCAAAATGTGGAACGAAATTAACTTGTATGAAAGTGGCATTAATAGGTGGTAAAAGGATGTCAACTGGATGTATATGATGTTAACATGTCAATTGTTGCATATATGGTGGAAAGTGACTCTTATAGGGTGCAAAGTGACTCTAATATGGTGAGAAGTGACTAACATGGTTAATTAGAACCAAAATATGGACCAAAATTGACTTGTATGAACATGGCACTAAGAGGTGGTAAAAGGATTTTCTAATTGCATGTCCATGATGTTAACATGTTAATTGTACCAATATATGATGGCAAGTGACTCTTATAAGGTGCAAGTGACACTAATATTGTGAGAAGTCACTTACATGATTGATTAGAGCCAAAATGTGGCCCAAAATTGACTTGTACGAAAGGGGTACCAAGAGGTGGTTAAAGGATGTCTAATTGCATGTACATGATGTTAACATGTTAATTATATCAATATTTGGTGGCAAGTGACTCTTAAAGGGTGCAAAGTGACACTAATTTGGTGACAAGTGACTAACATGGTTAATTAGAACCATAATGTGGACCAAAATTGACTTGTATGAATATGGCACTAAGAGGTGGTAAAAGGATTTCTAATAACATGTACATGATGTTAACATGTTAATTGTACCAAATATATGATGGCAAATGACTCTTATAAGGTGCAAAGTGACTCTAATATGGTGAGAAGTCACTTACATGATTGATTAGAGCCAAAATGTGGCCCAAAATTGACTTGTAGGAAAGGGGTACCAAGAGGTGGTTAAAGGATGTCTAATTGCATGTACATGATGTCAACATGTTAATTGTATCAATATACGGTGGCAAGTGACTCCTATAGGGTGCAAAGTGACTCTTATAGGGTGTAAAGGTACTCTAATATGGTGGAACAGTGACTTACATGGTTGATTATAGCCAAATGTGGAAACAAAATTAACTTGTATGAAAGTGGCATTAAGTGGTGGTAAAAGGATGTCAAATTGGATGTATATGATATTAACATGTCAATTGTTGCTATATGGTGGAAATACTCTTATAGGGTGCAAAGTGACTCTAATATGGTGAGAAGTGACTAACATGGTGAATTAGAACCAAAATGTGGACCAAAATTGACTTGTATGAATATTGCACTAAGAGGTGGTAAAAGGATTTCTAATTGCATGTCCATGATGTTAACATGTTAATTGTACCAATATATGATGGCAAGTGACTCTTATAAGTTGCAAAGTGACTCTAATATGGTGAGAAGTGACTTACATGATTGATTAGAGCCAAAATGTGGCCCAAATTGACTTGTACGAAAGGGGTACCAAGAGGTGGTTAAAGGATGTCTAATTGCATGTACATTTAACATTTTAATTATATCAATATTTGGTGGCAAGTGACTCTTAAAGGGTGCAAAGTGACTCTAATATGGTGAGAAGTGACTGACATGGTGTAAAGGTACTCTAATATGGTGAACAGTGACTTACATGGTTGATTAGAGCCAAAATGTGGAACAAAATTAACTTGTATGAAAGTGGCATTAATAGGTGGTAAAAGGATGTCAAATTGGATGTATATGATGTTAAAATGTCAATTGTTGCATATATGGTGGAAAGTGACTTTTATAGGGTGCAAAGTGACTCTAATATGGTGAGAAGTGACTAACATGGTTAATTAGAACCAAAATGTGGACCAAAATTGACTTGTATGAATATGGCACTAATAGGTGGTAAAGGATTTCTGATTGCATGTCCATGATGTTAACATGTTAATTGTACCAATATATGATGGCAAGTGACTCTTATAAGGTGCAAAGTGACTCTAATATGGTGAGAAGTCACTTACATGATTGATTAGAGCCAAAATGTGGCCCAAAATTGACTTGTACGCAAGGGGTACCAAGAGGTGGTTAAAGGATGTCTAATTGCATGTACATGATGTTAACATGTTAATTATATCAATATTTGGTGGCAAGTGACTCTTAAAGGGTGCAAAGTGACTCTAATATGGTGAGAAGTGACTAACATGGTTAATTAGAACCAAAATGTTGACTAAAATTGACTTGTATGAATATGGCACTAAGAGGTGGTAAAAGGATTTCTAATTGCAAGTACATGATGGTAACATGTTAATTGTACCAGTATATGATGGCAAGTGACTCTTATAAGGTGCAAAGTGACTCTAATATGATGAGAAGTCACTTACATGATTGATTAGTGCCAAAATGTGGCCCAAAATTGACTTGTAGGAAAGGGGTACCAAGATGTGGTTAAAGGATGTCTAATTGCATTTACGTGATGTTAACATGTTAATTGTATCAATATATGGGGCAAGTGACTCTTATAGGGTGCAAAGGTACTCTAATATGGTGAATAGTGACTTACATGGTTGATTAGAGTCAAAATGTGGAACAAAATTAACTTGTATGAAAGTGGCATTAATAGGTGGTAAAAGGATGTCAAATTGGATGTATATGATGTTAACATGTCAATTGTTGCATATATGGTGGAAAGTGACTCTTATAGGGTGCAAAGTGACTCTAATATGGTGAGAAGTGACTAACATTGTTAATTAGAACCAAAATGTGGACCAAAATTGACTTGTATGAATATGGCACTAAGAGGTGGTAAAAGGATTTCTAATTGCATGTCCATGATGTTAACATGTTAATTGTACCAATATATGATGGCAGGTGACTCTTATAAGGTGCAAAGTGACTCTAATATGGTGAGAAGTCACTTACATGATTGATTAGAGCCAAAATGTGGCCCAAAATTGACTTGTATGAAAGGGGTACCAAGAGGTGGTTAAAGGATGTCTAATTGCATGTACATGATATTAACATGTTAATTATATCAATATTTGGTGGCAAGTGACTCTTAAAGGGTGCAAAGTGACTCTAATATGGTGAAAAGTGACTAACATGGTTAATTAGAACCAAAATGTGGACCAAAATTGACTTGTATGAATATGGCACTAAGAGGTGGTAAAAGGATTTCTAATAACTTGTACATGATGTTAACATGTTAATTGTACCGATATATGATGGCAAGTGACTCTTATAAGGTGCAAAGTGACTCTAATATGGTGAGAAGTCACTTACATGATTGATTAGAGCCAAAATGTGGCCCAAAATTGACTTGTACGCAAGGGGTACCAAGAGGTGGTTAAAGGATGTCTAATTGCATGTACATGATGTTAACATGTTAATTATATCAATATTTGGTGGCAAGTGACTCTTAAAGGGTGCAAAGTGACTCTAATATGGTGAGAAGTGACTAACATGGTTAATTAGAACCAAAATGTTGACTAAAATTGACTTGTATGAATATGGCACTAAGAGGTGGTAAAAGGATTTCTAATTGCATGTACATGATGGTAACATGTTAATTGTACCAGTATATGATGGCAAGTGACTCTTATAAGGTGCAAAGTGACTCTAATATGATGAGAAGTCACTTACATGATTGATTAGTGCCAAAATGTGGCCCAAAATTGACTTGTAGGAAAGGGGTACCAAGAGGTGGTTAAAGGATGTCTAATTGCATTTACGTGATGTTAACATGTTAATTGTATCAATATATGGGGCAAGTGACTCTTATAGGGTGCAAAGGTACTCTAATATGGTGAATAGTGACTTACATGGTTGATTAGAGTCAAAATGTGGAACAAAATTAACTTGTATGAAAGTGGCATTAATAGGTGGTAAAAGGATGTCAAATTGGATGTATATGATGTTAACATGTCAATTGTTGCATATATGGTGGAAAGTGACTCTTATAGGGTGCAAAGTGACTCTAATATGGTGAGAAGTGACTAACATTGTTAATTAGAACCAAAATGTGGACCAAAATTGACTTGTATGAATATGGCACTAAGAGGTGGTAAAAGGATTTCTAATTGCATGTCCATGATGTTAACATGTTAATTGTACCAATATATGATGGCAGGTGACTCTTATAAGGTGCAAAGTGACTCTAATATGGTGAGAAGTCACTTACATGATTGATTAGAGCCAAAATGTGGCCCAAAATTGACTTGTATGAAAGGGGTACCAAGAGGTGGTTAAAGGATGTCTAATTGCATGTACATGATATTAACATGTTAATTATATCAATATTTGGTGGCAAGTGACTCTTAAAGGGTGCAAAGTGACTCTAATATGGTGAAAAGTGACTAACATGGTTAATTAGAACCAAAATGTGGACCAAAATTGACTTGTATGAATATGGCACTAAGAGGTGGTAAAAGGATTTCTAATAACTTGTACATGATGTTAACATGTTAATTGTACCAATATATGATGGCAAGTGACTCTTATAAGGTGCAAAGTGACTCTAATATGGTGAGAAGTCACTTACATGATTGATTAGAGCCAAAATGTGGCCCAAAATTGACTTGTAGGAAAGGGGTACCAAGAGGTGGTTAAAGGATGTCTAATTGCATGTACATATGTAACATGTTAATTGTATCAATATATGGTGGCAAGTGACTCCTATAGGGTGCAAAGTGACTCTTACAGGGTGTAAAGGTACTCTAATATGGTGAACAGTGACTTACATGGTTGATTAGAGCCAAAATGTGGAACGAAATTAACTTGTATGAAAGTGGCATTAATAGGTGGTAAAAGGATGTCAAACTGGATGTATATGATGTTAACATGTCAATTGTTGCATATATGGTGGAAAGTGACTCTTATAGGGTGCAAAGTGACTCTAATATGGTGAGAAGTGACTAACATGGTTAATTAGAACCAAAATATGGACCAAAATTGACTTGTATGAACATGGCACTAAGAGGTGGTAAAAGGATTTCTAATTGCATGTCCATGATGTTAACATGTTAATTGTACCAATATATGATGGCAAGTGACTCTTATAAGGTGCAAAGTGACACTAATATTGTGAGAAGTCACTTACATGATTGATTAGAGCCAAAATGTGGCCCAAAATTGACTTGTACGAAAGGGGTACCAAGAGGTGGTTAAAGGATGTCTAATTGCATGTACATGATGTTAACATGTTAATTATATCAATATTTGGTGGCAAGTGACTCTTAAAGGGTGCAAAGTGACACTAATTTGGTGAAAAGTGACTAACATGGTTAATTAGAACCATAATGTGGACCAAAATTGACTTGTATGAATATGGCACTAAGAGGTGGTAAAAGGATTTCTAATAACATGTACATGATGTTAACATGTTAATTGTACCAATATATGATGGCAAATGACTCTTATAAGGTGCAAAGTGACTCTAATATGGTGAGAAGTCACTTACATGATTGATTAGAGCCAAAATGTGGCCCAAAATTGACTTGTAGGAAAGGGGTACCAAGAGGTGGTTAAAGGATGTCTAATTGCATGTACATGATGTCAACATGTTAATTGTATCAATATACGGTGGCAAGTGACTCCTATAGGGTGCAAAGTGACTCTTATAGGGTGTAAAGGTACTCTAATATGGTGAACAGTGACTTACATGGTTGATTATAGCCAAAATGTGGAACAAAATTAACTTGTATGAAAGTGGCATTAAGTGGTGGTAAAAGGATGTCAAATTGGATGTATATGATATTAACATGTCAATTGTTGCATATATGGTGGAAATACTCTTATAGGGTGCAAAGTGACTCTAATATGGTGAGAAGTGACTAACATGGTGAATTAGAACCAAAATGTGGACCAAAATTGACTTGTATGAATATTGCACTAAGAGGTGGTAAAAGGATTTCTAATTGCATGTCCATGATGTTAACATGTTAATTGTACCAATATATGATGGCAAGTGACTCTTATAAGTTGCAAAGTGACTCTAATATAGTGAGAAGTCACTTACATGATTGATTAGAGCCAAAATGTGGCCCAAAATTGACTTGTACGAAAGGGGTACCAAGAGGTGGTTAAAGGATGTCTAATTGCATGTACATGATGTTAACATGTTAATTATATAAATATTTGGTGGCAAGTGACTCTTAAAGGGTGCAAAGTGACTCTAATATGGTGAGAAGTGACTGACATGGTGTAAAGGTACTCTAATATGGTGAACAGTGACTTACATGGTTGATTAGAGCCAAAATGTGGAACAAAATTAACTTGTATGAAAGTGGCATTAATAGGTGGTAAAAGGATGTCAAATTGGATGTATATGATGTTAAAATGTCAATTGTTGCATATATGGTGGAAAGTGACTTTTATAGGGTGCAAAGTGACTCTAATATGGTGAGAAGTGACTAACATGGTTAATTAGAACCAAAATGTGGACCAAAATTGACTTGTATGAATATGGCACTAATAGGTGGTAAAAGGATTTCTGATTGCATGTCCATGATGTTAACATGTTAATTGTACCAATATATGATGGCAAGTGACTCTTATAAGGTGCAAAGTGACTCTAATATGGTGAGAAGTCACTTACATGATTGATTAGAGCCAAAATGTGGCCCAAAATTGACTTGTACGCAAGGGGTACCAAGAGGTGGTTAAAGGATGTCTAATTGCATGTACATGATGTTAACATGTTAATTATATCAATATTTGGTGGCAAGTGACTCTTAAAGGGTGCAAAGTGACTCTAATATGGTGAGAAGTGACTAACATGGTTAATTAGAACCAAAATGTTGACTAAAATTGACTTGTATGAATATGGCACTAAGAGGTGGTAAAAGGATTTCTAATTGCAAGTACATGATGGTAACATGTTAATTGTACCAGTATATGATGGCAAGTGACTCTTATAAGGTGCAAAGTGACTCTAATATGATGAGAAGTCACTTACATGATTGATTAGTGCCAAAATGTGGCCCAAAATTGACTTGTAGGAAAGGGGTACCAAGATGTGGTTAAAGGATGTCTAATTGCATTTACGTGATGTTAACATGTTAATTGTATCAATATATGGGGCAAGTGACTCTTATAGGGTGCAAAGGTACTCTAATATGGTGAATAGTGACTTACATGGTTGATTAGAGTCAAAATGTGGAACAAAATTAACTTGTATGAAAGTGGCATTAATAGGTGGTAAAAGGATGTCAAATTGGATGTATATGATGTTAACATGTCAATTGTTGCATATATGGTGGAAAGTGACTCTTATAGGGTGCAAAGTGACTCTAATATGGTGAGAAGTGACTAACATTGTTAATTAGAACCAAAATGTGGACCAAAATTGACTTGTATGAATATGGCACTAAGAGGTGGTAAAAGGATTTCTAATTGCATGTCCATGATGTTAACATGTTAATTGTACCAATATATGATGGCAGGTGACTCTTATAAGGTGCAAAGTGACTCTAATATGGTGAGAAGTCACTTACATGATTGATTAGAGCCAAAATGTGGCCCAAAATTGACTTGTATGAAAGGGGTACCAAGAGGTGGTTAAAGGATGTCTAATTGCATGTACATGATATTAACATGTTAATTATATCAATATTTGGTGGCAAGTGACTCTTAAAGGGTGCAAAGTGACTCTAATATGGTGAAAAGTGACTAACATGGTTAATTAGAACCAAAATGTGGACCAAAATTGACTTGTATGAATATGGCACTAAGAGGTGGTAAAAGGATTTCTAATAACTTGTACATGATGTTAACATGTTAATTGTACCGATATATGATGGCAAGTGACTCTTATAAGGTGCAAAGTGACTCTAATATGGTGAGAAGTCACTTACATGATTGATTAGAGCCAAAATGTGGCCCAAAATTGACTTGTAGGAAAGGGGTACCAAGAGGTGGTGAAAGGATGTCTAATTGCATGTACATATGTAACATGTTAATTGTATCAATATATGGTGGCAAGTGACTCCTATAGGGTGCAAAGTGACTCTTACAGGGTGTAAAGGTACTCTAATATGGTGAACAGTGACTTACATGGTTGATTAGAGCCAAAATGTGGAACGAAATTAACTTGTATGAAAGTGGCATTAATAGGTGGTAAAAGGATGTCAAACTGGATGTATATGATGTTAACATGTCAATTGTTGCATATATGGTGGAAAGTGACTCTTATAGGGTGCAAAGTGACTCTAATATGGTGAGAAGTGACTAACATGGTTAATTAGAACCAAAATATGGACCAAAATTGACTTGTATGAACATGGCACTAAGAGGTGGTAAAAGGATTTCTAATTGCATGTCCATGATGTTAACATGTTAATTGTACCAATATATGATGGCAAGTGACTCTTATAAGGTGCAAAGTGACACTAATATTGTGAGAAGTCACTTACATGATTGATTAGAGCCAAAATGTGGCCCAAAATTGACTTGTACGAAAGGGGTACCAAGAGGTGGTTAAAGGATGTCTAATTGCATGTACATGATGTTAACATGTTAATTATATCAATATTTGGTGGCAAGTGACTCTTAAAGGGTGCAAAGTGACTCTAATATGGTGAGAAGTGACTAACATGGTGAATTAGAACCAAAATGTGGACCAAAATTGACTTGTATGAATATTGCACTAAGAGGTGGTAAAAGGATTTCTAATTGCATGTCCATGATGTTAACATGTTAATTGTACCAATATATGATGGCAAGTGACTCTTATAAGTTGCAAAGTGACTCTAATATAGTGAGAAGTCACTTACATGATTGATTAGAGCCAAAATGTGGCCCAAAATTGACTTGTACGAAAGGGGTACCAAGAGGTGGTTAAAGGATGTCTAATTGCATGTACATGATGTTAACATGTTAATTATATAAATATTTGGTGGCAAGTGACTCTTAAAGGGTGCAAAGTGACTCTAATATGGTGAGAAGTGACTGACATGGTGTAAAGGTACTCTAATATGGTGAACAGTGACTTACATGGTTGATTAGAGCCAAAATGTGGAACAAAATTAACTTGTATGAAAGTGGCATTAATAGGTGGTAAAAGGATGTCAAATTGGATGTATATGATGTTAACATGTCAATTGTTGCATATATGGTGGAAAGTGACTTTTATAGGGTGCAAAGTGACTCTAATATGGTGAGAAGTGACTAACATGGTTAATTAGAACCAAAATGTGGACCAAAATTGACTTGTATGAATATGGCACTAATAGGTGGTAAAAGGATTTCTAATTGCATGTCCATGATGTTAACATGTTAATTGTACCAATATATGATGGCAAGTGACTCTTATAAGGTGCAAAGTGACTCTAATATGGTGAGAAGTCACTTACATGATTGATTAGAGCCAAAATGTGGCCCAAAATTGACTTGTACGCAAGGGGTACCAAGAGGTGGTTAAAGGATGTCTAATTGCATGTACATGATGTTAACATGTTAATTATATCTATATTTGGTGGCAAGTGACTCTTAAAGGGTGCAAAGTGACTCTAATATGGTGAAAAGTGACTAACATGGTTAATTAGAACCAAAATGTGGACCAAAATTGACTTGTATGAATATGGCACTAAGAGGTGGTAAAAGGATTTCTAATTGCAATACCATGATGTTAACATGTTAATTGTACCAATATATGATGGCAAGTGACTCTTATAAGTTGCAAAGTGACTCTAATATGGTGAGAAGTCACTTACATGATTGATTAGAGCCAAAATGTGGCCCAAAATTGACTTGTACGAAAGGGGTACCAAAAGGTGGCTAATGGATGTCTAATTGCATGTACATGATGTTAACATGTTAATTATATCAATATTTGGTAGCAAGTGACTCTTAAAGGGTGCAAAGTGACTCTAATATGGTGAGAAGTGACTAACATGGTGTAAAGGTACTCTAATATGGTGAACAGTGACTTACATGGTTGATTAGAGCCAAAATGTGGAACAAAATTAACTTGTATGAAATTGGCATTAATAGGTGGTAAAAGGATGTCAAATTGGATGTATATGATGTTAACATGTCAATTGTTGCATATATGGTGGAAAGTGACTTTTATAGGGTGCAAAGTGACTCTAATATGGTGAGAAGTGACTAACATGGTTAATTAGAACCAAAATGTGGACCAAAATTGACTTGTATGAATATGGCACTAATAGGTGGTAAAAGGATTTCTAATTGCATGTCCATGATGTTAACATGTTAATTGTACCAATATATGATGGCAAGTGACTCTTATAAGGTGCAAAGTGACTCTAATATGGTGAGAAGTCACTTACATGATTGATTTGAGCCAAAATGTGGCCCAAAATTGAATTGTACGCAAGGGGTACCAAGAGTGTGGTTAAAGGATGTCTAATTGCATGTACATGATGTTAACATGTTAATTATATCTATATTTGGTGGCAAGTGACTCTTAAAGGGTGCAAAGTGACTCTAATATGGTGAGAAGTGACTAACATGGTTAATTAGAACCAAAATGTGGACCAAAATTGACTTGTATGAATATGGCACTAAGAGGTGGTAAAAGGATTTCTAATTGCATGTACATGATGTTAACATGTTAATTGTACCAGTATATGATGGCAAGTGACTCTTATAAGGTGCAAAGTGACTCTAATATGATCAGAAGTCACTTACATGATTGATTAGTGCCAAAATGTGGCCCAAAATTGACTTGTAGGAAAGGGGTACCAAGAGGTGGTTAAAGGATGTCTAATTGCATTTACGTGATGTTAACATGTTAATTGTATCAATATATGGGGCAAGTGACTCTTATAGGGTGTAAAGGTACTCTAATATGGTGAACAGTGACTTACATGGTTGATTAGAGGCAAAATGTGGAACAAAATTAACTTGTATGAAAGTGGCATTAATAGGTGGTAAAAGGATGTCAAATTGGATGTATATGATGTTAACATGTCAATTGTTGCATATATGGTGGAAAGTGACTCTTATAGAGTGCAAAATGTGGACCAAAATTGACTTGTATGAACATGGCACTAAGAGGTGGTAAAAGGATTTCTAATTGCATGTCCATGATGTTAACATGTTAATTGTACCAATATATGATGGCTAGTGACTCTTATAAGGTGCAAAGAGACTCTAATATTGTGAGAAGTCACTTACATGATTGATTAGAGCCAAAATGTGGCCCAAAATTGACTTGTACGAAAGGGGTACCAAAAGGTGGTTAAAGGATGTCTAATTGCATGTACATGATGTTAACATGTTAATTATATCAATATTTGGTGGCAAGTGACTCTTAAAGGGTGCAAAGTGACACTAATATGGTGAAAAGTGACTAACATGGTTAATTAGAACCATAATGTGGACCAAAATTAACTTGTATGAATATGGCACTAAGAGGTGGTAAAAGGATTTCTAATAACATGTACATGATGTTAACATGTTAATTGTACCAATATATGATGGCAAGTGACTCTTATAAGGTGCAAAGTGACTCTAGTATGGTGAGAAGTCACTTACATGATTGATTAGAGCCAAAATGTGGCCCAAAATTGACTTGTAGGAAAGGGGTACCAAGAGGTGGTTAAAGGATGTCTAATTGCATGTACATGATGTGAACATGTTAATTGTATCAATATACGGTGGCAAGTGACTCCTATAGGGTGCAAAGTGACTCTTATAGGGTGTAAAGGTACTCTAATATGGTGAACAGTGACTTACATGGTTGATTAGAGCCAAAATGTGGAACAAAATTAACTTGTATGAAAGTGGCATTAAGAGGTGGTAAAAGGATGTTAAATTGGATGTATATGATGTTAACATGTCAATTGTTGCATATATGGTGGAAAGTGACTCTTATAGGGTGCAAAGTGACTCTAATATGGTGAGAAGTGACTAACATGGTGAATTAGAACCAAAATGTGGACCAAAATTGACTTGTATGAATATTGCACTAAGAGGTGGTAAAACGATTTCTAATTGCATGTCCATGATGTTAACATGTTAATGGTACCAATATATGATGGCAAGTGACTCTTATAAGTTGCAAAGTGACTCTAATATGGTGAGAAGTCACTTACATGATTGATTAGAGCCAAAATGTGGCCCAAAATTGACTTGTACGCAAGGGGTACCAAGAGGTGGTTAAAGGATGTCTAATTGCATGTACATGATGTTAACATGTTAATTATATCTATATTTGGTGGCAAGTGACTCTTAAAGGGTGCAAAGTGACTCTAATATGGTGAAAAGTGACTAACATGGTTAATTAGAACCAAAATGTGGACCAAAATTGACTTGTATGAATATGGCACTAAGAGGTGCTAAAAGGATTTCTAATTGCATGTCCATGATGTTAACATGTTAATTTTACCAATATATGATGGCAAGTGACTCTTATAAGTTGCAAAGTGACTCTAATATGGTGAGAAGTCACTTACATGATTGATTAGAGCCAAAATGTGGCCCATAATTGACTTGTACGAAAGGGGTACCAAGAGGTAGTTAAAGGAGGTCTAATTGCATGTACATGATGTTAACATGTTAATTATATCAATATTTGGTGGCAAGTGAGTCTTAAAGGGTGCAAAGTGACTCTAATATGGTGAGAAGTGACAAACATGGTGTAAAGGTACTCTAATATGGTGAACAGTGACTTACATGGTTGATTAGAGGCAAAATGTGGAACAAAATTAACTTGTATGAAAGTGGCATTAATAGGTGGTAAAACGATGTCAAATTGGATGTATATGATGTTAACATGTCAATTGTTGTATATATGGTGGAAAGTGACACTTATAGGGTGCAAAATGTGGACCAAAATTGACTTGTATGAACATGGCACTAAGAGGTGGTAAAAGGATTTCTAATTGCATGTCCATGATGTTAACATGTTAATTGTACCAATATTTGATGGCAAGTGACTCTTATAAGGTGCAAAGTGACTCTAATATTGTGAGAAGTCACTTACATGATTGATTAGAGCCAAAATGTGGCCCAAAATTGACTTGTACGAAAGGGGTACCAAAAGGTGGTTAAAGGATGTCTAATTGCATGTACATGATGTTAACATGTTAATTATATCAATATTTGGTGGCAAGTGACTCTTAAAGGGTGCAAAGTGACACTAATATGGTGAAAAGTGACTAACATGGTTAATTAGAACCATAATGTGGACCAAAATTAACTTGTATGAATATGGCACTAAGAGGTGGTAAAAGGATTTCTAATAACATGTACATGATGTTAACATGTTAATTGTACCAATATATGATGGCAAGTGACTCTTATAAGGTGCAAAGTGACTCTAGTATGGTGAGAAGTCACTTACATGATTGATTAGAGCCAAAATGTGGCCCAAAATTGACTTGTAGGAAAGGGGTACCAAGAGGTGGTTAAAGGATGTCTAATTGCATGTACATGATGTGAACATGTTAATTGTAACAATATACGGTGGCAAGTGACTCCTATAGGGTGCAAAGTGACTCTTATAGGGTGTAAAGGTACTCTAATATGGTGAACAGTGACTTACATGGTTGATTAGAGCCAAAATGTGGAACAAAATTAACTTGTATGAAAGTGGCATTAAGAGGTGGTAAAAGGATGTCAAATTGGATGTATATGATGTTAACATGTCAATTGTTGCATATATGGTGGAAAGTGACTCTTATAGGGTGCAAAGTGACTCTAATATGGTGAGAAGTGACTAACATGGTGAATTAGAACCAAAATGTGGACCAAAATTGACTTGTATGAATATTGCACTAAGAGGTGGTAAAACGATTTCTAATTGCATGTCCATGATGTTAACATGTTAATGGTACCAATATATGATGGCAAGTGACTCTTATAAGTTGCAAAGTGACTCTAATATGGTGAGAAGTCACTTACATGATTGATTAGAGCCAAAATGTGGCCCAAAATTGACTTGTACGCAAGGGGTACCAAGAGGTGGTTAAAGGATGTCTAATTGCATGTACATGATGTTAACATGTTAATTATATCTATATTTGGTGGCAAGTGACTCTTAAAGGGTGCAAAGTGACTCTAATATGGTGAAAAGTGACTAACATGGTTAATTAGAACCAAAATGTGGACCAAAATTGACTTGTATGAATATGGCACTAAGAGGTGCTAAAAGGATTTCTAATTGCATGTCCATGATGTTAACATGTTAATTTTACCAATATATAATGGCAAGTGACTCTTATAAGTTGCAAAGTGACTCTAATATGGTGAGAAGTCACTTACATGATTGATTAGAGCCAAAATGTGGCCCAAAATTGACTTATACGAAAGGGGTACCAAGAGGTGGTTAAAGGAGGTCTAATTGCATGTACATGATGTTAACATGTTAATTATATCAATATTTGGTGGCAAGTGACTCTTAAAGGGTGCAAAGTGACTCTAATATGGTGAGAAGTGACAAACATGGTGTAAAGGTACTCTAATATGGTTGATTAGAGGCAAAATGTGGAACAAAATTAACTTGTATGAAAGTGGCATTAATAGGTGGTAAAAGGATGTCAAATTGGATGTATATGATGTTAACATGTCAATTGTTGCATATATGGTGGAAAGTGACTCTTATAGGGTGCAAAATGTGGACCAAAATTGACTTGTATGAACATGGCACTAAGAGGTGGTAAAAGGATTTCTAATTGCATGTCCATGATGTTAACATGTTAATTGTACCAATATTTGATGGCAAGTGACTCTTATAAGGTGCAAAGTGACTCTAATATTGTGAGAAGTCACTTACATGATTGATTAGAGCCAAAATGTGGCCCAAAATTGACTTGTACGAAAGGGGTACCAAGAGGTGGTTAAAGGATGTCTAATTGCATGTACATGATGTGAACATGTTAATTGTATTAATATACGGTGGCAAGTGACTCCTATAGGGTGCAAAGTGACTCTTATAGGGTGTAAAGGTACTCTAATATGGTGAACAGTGACTTACATGGTTGATTAGAGCCAAAATGTGGAACAAAATTAACTTGTATGAAAGTGGCATTAAGAGGTGGTAAAAGGATGTCAAATTGGATGTATATGATGTTAACATGTCAATTGTTGCATATATGGTGGAAAGTGACTCTTATAGGGTGCAAAGTGACTCTAATATGGTGAGAAGTGACTAACATGGTGAATTAGAACCAAAATGTGGACCAAAATTGACTTGTATGAATATTGCACTAAGAGGTGGTAAAACGATTTCTAATTGCATGTCCATGATGTTAACATGTTAATTGTACCAATATATGATGGCAAGTGACCCTTATAAGTTGCAAAGTGACTCTAATATGGTGAGAAGTCACTTACATGATTGATTAGAGCCAAAATGTGGCCCAAAATTGACTTGTACGCAAGGGGTACCAAGAGGTGGTTAAAGGATGTCTAATTGCATGTACATGATGTTAACATGTTAATTATATCTATATTTGGTGGCAAGTGACTCTTAAAGGGTGCAAAGTGACTCTAATATGGTGAAAAGTGACTAACATGGTTAATTAGAACCAAAATGTGGACCAAAATTGACTTGTATGAATATGGCACTAAGAGGTGCTAAAAGGATTTCTAATTGCATGTCCATGATGTTAACATGTTAATTGTACCAATATATGATGGCAAGTGACTCTTATAAGTTGCAAAGTGACTCTAATATGGTGAGAAGTCACTTACATGATTGATTAGAGCCAAATGTGGCCCAAAATTGACTTGTACGAAAGGGGTACCAAGAGGTGGTTAAAGGAGGTCTAATTGCATGTACATGATGTTAACATGTTAATTATATCAATATTTGGTGGCAAGTGACTCTTAAAGGGTGCAAAGTGACTCTAATATGGTGAGAAGTGACAAACATGGTGTAAAGGTACTCTAATATGGTGAACAGTGACTTACATGGTTGATTAGAGCCAAAATGTGGAACAAAATTAACTTGTATGAAAGTGGCATTAATAGGTGGTAAAAGGATGTCAAATTGGATGTATATGATGTTAACATGTCAATTGTTGCATATATGGTGGAAAGTGACTTTTATAGGGTGCAAAGTGACTCTAATATGGTGAGAAGTGACTAACATGGTTAATTAGAACCAAAATGTGGACCAAAATTGACTTGTATGAATATGGCACTAATAGGTGGTAAAAGGATTTCTAATTGCATGTCCATGATGTTAACATGTTAATTGTACCAATATATGATGGCAAGTGACTCTTATAAGGTGCAAAGTGACTCTAATATGGTGAGAAGTCACTTACATGATTGATTAGAGCCAAAATGTGGCCCAAAATTGACTTGTACGCAAGGGGTACCAAGAGGTGGTTAAAGGATGTCTAATTGCATGTACATGATATTAACATGTTAATTATATACATATTTGGAGGCAAGTGACTCTTAAAGGGTGCAAAGTGACTCTAATATGGTGAAAAGTGACTAACATGGTTAATTAGAACCAAAATGTGGACCAAAATTGACTTGTATGAATATGGCACTAAGAGGTGGTAAAAGGATTTCTAATTGCATGTACATGATGTTAACATGTTAATTGTACCAATATATGATGGCAAGTGACTCTTATAAGGTGCAAAGTGACTCTAATATGGTGAGAAGTCACTTACATGATTGATTAGAGCCAAAATGTGGCCCAAAATTGACTTGTAGGAGAGGGGTACCAAGAGGTGGTTAAAGGATGTCTAATTGCATTTACGTGATGTTAACATGTTAATTGTATCAATATATGGGGCAAGTGACTCTTATAGGGTGTAAAGGTACTCTAATATGGTGAACAGTGACTTACATGGTTGATTAGAGGCAAAATGTGGAACAAAATTAACTTGTATGAAAGTGGCATTAATAGGTGGTAAAAGGATGTCAAATTGGATGTATATGATGTTAACATGTCAATTGTTGCATATATGGTGGAAAGTGACTCTTATAGGGTGCAAAGTGACTCTATTATGGTGAGAAGTGACTAACACGGTTAATTAGAACCAAAATGTGGACCAAAATTGACTTGTATGAATATTGCACTAAGAGGTGGTAAAACGATTTCTAATTGCATGTCCATGATGTTAACATGTTAATGGTACCAATATATGATGGCAAGTGACTCTTATAAGTTGCAAAGTGACTCTAATATGGTGAGAAGTCACTTACATGATTGATTAGAGCCAAAATGTGGCCCAAAATTGACTTGTACGCAAGGGGTACCAAGAGGTGGTTAAAGGATGTCTAATTGCATGTACATGATGTTAACATGTTAATTATATCTATATTTGGTGGCAAGTGACTCTTAAAGGGTGCAAAGTGACTCTAATATGGTGAAAAGTGACTAACATGGTTAATTAGAACCAAAATGTGGACCAAAATTGACTTGTATGAATATGGCACTAAGAGGTGCTAAAAGGATTTCTAATTGCATGTCCATGATGTTAACATGTTAATTTTACCAATATATAATGGCAAGTGACTCTTATAAGTTGCAAAGTGACTCTAATATGGTGAGAAGTCACTTACATGATTGATTAGAGCCAAAATGTGGCCCAAAATTGACTTGTACGAAAGGGGTACCAAGAGGTGGTTAAAGGAGGTCTAATTGCATGTACATGATGTTAACATGTTAATTATATCAATATTTGGTGGCAAGTGACTCTTAAAGGGTGCAAAGTGACTCTAATATGGTGAGAAGTGACAAACATGGTGTAAAGGTACTCTAATATGGTGAACAGTGACTTACATGGTTGATTAGAGGCAAAATGTGGAACAAAATTAACTTGTATGAAAGTGGCATTAATAGGTGGTAAAAGGATGTCAAATTGGATGTATATGATGTTAACATGTCAATTGTTGCATATATGGTGGAAAGTGACTCTTATAGGGTGCAAAATGTGGACCAAAATTGACTTGTATGAACATGGCACTAAGAGGTGGTAAAAGGATTTCTAATTGCATGTCCATGATGTTAACATGTTAATTGTACCAATATTTGATGGCAAGTGACTCTTATAAGGTGCAAAGTGACTCTAATATTGTGAGAAGTCACTTACATGATTGATTAGAGCCAAAATGTGGCCCAAAATTGACTTGTACGAAAGGGGTACCAAGAGGTGGTTAAAGGATGTCTAATTGCATGTACATGATGTTAACATGTTAATTATATCAATATTTGGTGGCAAGTGACTCTTAAAGGGTGCAAAGTGACACTAATATGGTGAAAAGTGACTAACATGGTTAATTATAACCATAATGTGGACCAAAATTGACTTGTATGAATATGGCACTAAGAGGTGGTAAAAGGATTTCTAATAACATGTACATGATGTTAACATGTTAATTGTACCAATATATGATGGCAAGTGACTCTTATAAGGTGCAAAGTGACTCTAGTATGGTGAGAAGTCACTTACATGATTGATTAGAGCCAAAATGTGGCCCAAAATTGACTTGTAGGAAAGGGGTACCAAGAGGTGGTTAAAGGATGTCTAATTGCATGTACATGATGTGAACATGTTAATTGTATCAATATACGGTGGCAAGTGACTCCTATAGGGTGCAAAGTGACTCTTATAGGGTGTAAAGGTACTCTAATATGGTGAACAGTGACTTACATGGTTGATTAGAGCCAAAATGTGGAACAAAATTAACTTGTATGAAAGTGGCATTAAGAGGTGGTAAAAGGATGTCAAATTGGATGTATATGATGTTAACATGTCAATTGTTGCATATATGGTGGAAAGTGACTCTTATAGGGTGCAAAGTGACTCTAATATGGTGAGAAGTGACTAACATGGTGAATTAGAACCAAAATGTGGACCAAAATTGACTTGTATGAATATTGCACTAAGAGGTGGTAAAACGATTTCTAATTGCATGTCCATGATGTTAACATGTTAATTGTACCAATATATGATGGCAAGTGACTCTTATAAGTTGCAAAGTGACTCTAATATGGTGAGAAGTCACTTACATGATTGATTAGAGCCAAAATGTGGCCCAAAATTGACTTGTACGCAAGGGGTACCAAGAGGTGGTTAAAGGATGTCTAATTGCATGTACATGATGTTAACATGTTAATTATATCTATATTTGGTGGCAAGTGACTCTTAAAGGGTGAAAAGTGACTCTAATATGGTGAAAAGTGACTAACATGGTTAATTAGAACCAAAATGTGGACCAAAATTGACTTGTATGAATATGGCACTAAGAGGTGCTAAAAGGATTTCTAATTGCATGTCCATGATGTTAACATGTTAATTGTACCAATATATGATGGCAAGTGACTCTTATAAGTTGCAAAGTGACTCTAATATGGTGAGAAGTCACTTACATGATTGATTAGAGCCAAAATGTGGCCCAAAATTGACTTGTACGAAAGGGGTACCAAGAGGTGGTTAAAGGAGGTCTAATTGCATGTACATGATGTTAACATGTTAATTATATCAATATTTGGTGGCAAGTGACTCTTAAAGGGTGCAAAGTGACTCTAATATGGTGAGAAGTGACAAACATGGTGTAAAGGTACTCTAATATGGTGAACAGTGACTTACATGGTTGATTAGAGCCAAAATGTGGAACAAAATTAACTTGTATGAAAGTGGCATTAATAGGTGGTAAAAGGATGTCAAATTGGATGTATATGATGTTAACATGTCAATTGTTGCATATATGGTGGAAAGTGACTTTTATAGGGTGCAAAGTGACTCTAATATGGTGAGAAGTGACTAACATGGTTAATTAGAACCAAAATGTGGACCAAAATTGACTTGTATGAATATGGCACTAATAGGTGGTAAAAGGATTTCTAATTGCATGTCCATGATGTTAACATGTTAATTGTACCAATATATGATGGCAAGTGACTCTTATAAGGTGCAAAGTGACTCTAATATGGTGAGAAGTCACTTACATGATTGATTAGAGCCAAAATGTGGCCCAAAATTGACTTGTACGCAAGGGGTACCAAGAGGTGGTTAAAGGATGTCTAATTGCATGTACATGATATTAACATGTTAATTATATATATATTTGGAGGCAAGTGACTCTTAAAGGGTGCAAAGTGACTCTAATATGGTGAAAAGTGACTAACATGGTTAATTAGAACCAAAATGTGGACCAAAATTGACTTGTATGAATATGGCACTAAGAGGTGGTAAAAGGATTTCTAATTGCATGTACATGATGTTAACATGTTAATTGTACCAATATATGATGGCAAGTGACTCTTATAAGGTGCAAAGTGACTCTAATATGGTGAGAAGTCACTTACATGATTGATTAGAGCCAAAATGTGGCCCAAAATTGACTTGTAGGAGAGGGGTACCAAGAGGTGGTTAAAGGATGTCTAATTGCATTTACGTGATGTTAACATGTTAATTGTATCAATATATGGGGCAAGTGACTCTTATAGGGTGTAAAGGTACTCTAATATGGTGAACAGTGACTTACATGGTTGATTAGAGGCAAAATGTGGAACAAAATTAACTTGTATGAAAGTGGCATTAATAGGTGGTAAAAGGATGTCAAATTGGATGTATATGATGTTAACATGTCAATTGTTGCATATATGGTGGAAAGTGACTCTTATAGGGTGCAAAGTGACTCTATTATGGTGAGAAGTGACTAACACGGTTAATTAGAACCAAAATGTGGACCAAAATTGACTTGTATGAATATTGCACTAAGAGGTGGTAAAACGATTTCTAATTGCATGTCCATGATGTTAACATGTTAATGGTACCAATATATGATGGCAAGTGACTCTTATAAGTTGCAAAGTAACTCTAATATGGTGAGAAGTCACTTACATGATTGATTAGAGCCAAAATGTGGCCCAAAATTGACTTGTACGCAAGGGGTACCAAGAGGTGGTTAAAGGATGTCTAATTGCATGTACATGATGTTAACATGTTAATTATATCTATATTTGGTGGCAAGTGACTCTTAAAGGGTGCAAAGTGACTCTAATATGGTGAAAAGTGACTAACATGGTTAATTAGAACCAAAATGTGGACCAAAATTGACTTGTATGAATATGGCACTAAGAGGTGCTAAAAGGATTTCTAATTGCATGTCCATGATGTTAACATGTTAATTTTACCAATATATAATGGCAAGTGACTCTTATAAGTTGCAAAGTGACTCTAATATGGTGAGAAGTCACTTACATGATTGATTAGAGCCAAAATGTGGCCCAAAATTGACTTGTACGAAAGGGGTACCAAGAGGTGGTTAAAGGAGGTCTAATTGCATGTACATGATGTTAACATGTTAATTATATCAATATTTGGTGGCAAGTGACTCTTAAAGGGTGCAAAGTGACTCTAATATGGTGAGAAGTGACAAACATGGTGTAAAGGTACTCTAATATGGTGAACAGTGACTTACATGGTTGATTAGAGGCAAAATGTGGAACAAAATTAACTTGTATGAAAGTGGCATTAATAGGTGGTAAAAGGATGTCAAATTGGATGTATATGATGTTAACATGTCAATTGTTGCATATATGGTGGAAAGTGACTCTTATAGGGTGCAAAATGTGGACCAAAATTGACTTGTATGAACATGGCACTAAGAGGTGGTAAAAGGATTTCTAATTGCATGTCCATGATGTTAACATGTTAATTGTACCAATATTTGATGGCAAGTGACTCTTATAAGGTGCAAAGTGACTCTAATATTGTGAGAAGTCACTTACATGATTGATTAGAGCCAAAATGTGGCCCAAAATTGACTTGTACGAAAGGGGTACCAAGAGGTGGTTAAAGGATGTCTAATTGCATGTACATGATGTTAACATGTTAATTATATCAATATTTGGTGGCAAGTGACTCTTAAAGGGTGCAAAGTGACACTAATATGGTGAAAAGTGACTAACATGGTTAATTAGAACCATAATGTGGACCAAAATTGACTTGTATGAATATGGCACTAAGAGGTGGTAAAAGGATTTCTAATAACATGTACATGATGTTAACATGTTAATTGTACCAATATATGATGGCAAGTGACTCTTATAAGGTGCAAAGTGACTCTAGTATGGTGAGAAGTCACTTACATGATTGATTAGAGCCAAAATGTGGCCCAAAATTGACTTGTAGGAAAGGGGTACCAAGAGGTGGTTAAAGGATGTCTAATTGCATGTACATGATGTGAACATGTTAATTGTATCAATATACGGTGGCAAGTGACTCCTATAGGGTGCAAAGTGACTCTTATAGGGTGTAAAGGTACTCTAATATGGTGAACAGTGACTTACATGGTTGATTAGAGCCAAAATGTGGAACAAAATTAACTTGTATGAAAGTGGCATTAAGAGGTGGTAAAAGGATGTCAAATTGGATGTATATGATGTTAACATGTCAATTGTTGCATATATGGTGGAAAGTGACTCTTATAGGGTGCAAAGTGACTCTAATATGGTGAGAAGTGACTAACATGGTGAATTAGAACCAAAATGTGGACCAAAATTGACTTGTATGAATATTGCACTAAGAGGTGGTAAAACGATTTCTAATTGCATGTCCATGATGTTAACATGTTAATTGTACCAATATATGATGGCAAGTGACTCTTATAAGTTGCAAAGTGACTCTAATATGGTGAGAAGTCACTTACATGATTGATTAGAGCCAAAATGTGGCCCAAAATTGACTTGTACGCAAGGGGTACCAAGAGGTGGTTAAAGGATGTCTAATTGCATGTACATGATGTTAACATGTTAATTATATCTATATTTGGTGGCAAGTGACTCTTAAAGGGTGCAAAGTGACTCTAATATGGTGAAAAGTGACTAACATGGTTAATTAGAACCAAAATGTGGACCAAAATTGACTTGTATGAATATGGCACTAAGAGGTGCTAAAAGGATTTCTAATTGCATGTCCATGATGTTAACATGTTAATTGTACCAATATATGATGGCAAGTGACTCTTATAAGTTGCAAAGTGACTCTAATATGGTGAGAAGTCACTTACATGATTGATTAGAGCCAAAATGTGGCCCAAAATTGACTTGTACGAAAGGGGTACCAAGAGGTGGTTAAAGGAGGTCTAATTGCATGTACATGATGTTAACATGTTAATTATATCAATATTTGGTGGCAAGTGACTCTTAAAGGGTGCAAAGTGACTCTAATATGGTGAGAAGTGACAAACATGGTGTAAAGGTACTCTAATATGGTGAACAGTGACTTACATGGTTGATTAGAGCCAAAATGTGGAACAAAATTAACTTGTATGAAAGTGGCATTAATAGGTGGTAAAAGGATGTCAAATTGGATGTATATGATGTTAACATGTCAATTGTTGCATATATGGTGGAAAGTGACTTTTATAGGGTGCAAAGTGACTCTAATATGGTGAGAAGTGACTAACATGGTTAATTAGAACCAAAATGTGGACCAAAATTGACTTGTATGAATATGGCACTAATAGGTGGTAAAAGGATTTCTAATTGCATGTCCATGATGTTAACATGTTAATTGTACCAATATATGATGGCAAGTGACTCTTATAAGGTGCAAAGTGACTCTAATATGGTGAGAAGTCACTTACATGATTGATTAGAGCCAAAATGTGGCCCAAAATTGACTTGTACGCAAGGGGTACCAAGAGGTGGTTAAAGGATGTCTAATTGCATGTACATGATATTAACATGTTAATTATATATATATTTGGAGGCAAGTGACTCTTAAAGGGTGCAAAGTGACTCTAATATGGTGAAAAGTGACTAACATGGTTAATTAGAACCAAAATGTGGACCAAAATTGACTTGTATGAATATGGCACTAAGAGGTGGTAAAAGGATTTCTAATTGCATGTCCATGATGTTAACATGTTAATTTTACCAATATATAATGGCAAGTGACTCTTATAAGTTGCAAAGTGACTCTAATATGGTGAGAAGTCACTTACATGATTGATTAGAGCCAAAATGTGGCCCAAAATTGACTTGTACGAAAGGGGTTCAAAGAGGTGGTTAAAGGAGGTCTAATTGCATGTACATGATGTTAACATGTTAATTATATCAATATTTGGTGGCAAGTGACTCTTAAAGGGTGCAAAGTGACTCTAATATGGTGAGAAGTGACAAACATGGTGTAAAGGTACTCTAATATGGTGAACAGTGACTTACATGGTTGATTAGAGGCAAAATGTGGAACAAAATTAACTTGTATGAAAGTGGCATTAATAGGTGGTAAAAGGATGTCAAATTGGATGTATATGATGTTAACATGTCAATTGTTGCATATATGGTGGAAAGTGACTCTTATAGGGTGCAAAATGTGGACCAAAATTGACTTGTATGAACATGGCACTAAGAGGTGGTAAAAGGATTTCTAATTGCATGTCCATGATGTTAACATGTTAATTGTACCAATATTTGATGGCAAGTGACTCTTATAAGGTGCAAAGTGACTCTAATATTGTGAGAAGTCACTTACATGATTGATTAGAGCCAAAATGTGGCCCAAAATTGACTTGTACGAAAGGGGTACCAAGAGGTGGTTAAAGGATGTCTAATTGCATGTACATGATGTTAACATGTTAATTATATCAATATTTGGTGGCAAGTGACTCTTAAAGGGTGCAAAGTGACACTAATATGGTGAAAAGTGACTAACATGGTTAATTAGAACCATAATGTGGACCAAAATTGACTTGTATGAATATGGCACTAAGAGGTGGTAAAAGGATTTCTAATAACATGTACATGATGTTAACATGTTAATTGTACCAATATATGATGGCAAGTGACTCTTATAAGGTGCAAAGTGACTCTAGTATGGTGAGAAGTCACTTACATGATTGATTAGAGCCAAAATGTGGCCCAAAATTGACTTGTAGGAAAGGGGTACCAAGAGGTGGTTAAAGGATGTCTAATTGCATGTACATGATGTGAACATGTTAATTGTATCAATATACGGTGGCAAGTGACTCCTATAGGGTGCAAAGTGACTCTTATAGGGTGTAAAGGTACTCTAATATGGTGAACAGTGACTTACATGGTTGATTAGAGCCAAAATGTGGAACAAAATTAACTTGTATGAAAGTGGCATTAAGAGGTGGTAAAAGGATGTCAAATTGGATGTATATGATGTTAACATGTCAATTGTTGCATATATGGTGGAAAGTGACTCTTATAGGGTGCAAAGTGACTCTAATATGGTGAGAAGTGACTAACATGGTGAATTAGAACCAAAATGTGGACCAAAATTGACTTGTATGAATATTGCACTAAGAGGTGGACATGGCACTAAGAGGTGGTAAAAGGATTTCTAATTGCATGTCCATGATGTTAACATGTTAATTGTACCAATATTTGATGGCAAGTGACTCTTATAAGGTGCAAAGTGACTCTAATATTGTGAGAAGTCACTTACATGATTGATTTGAGCCAAAATGTGGCCCAAAATTGACTTGTACGAAAGGGGTACCAAGAGGTGGTTAAAGGATGTCTAATTGCATGTACATGATGTTAACATGTTAATTATATCAATATTTGGTGGCAAGTGACTCTTAAAGGGTGCAAAGTGACACTAATATGGTGAAAAGTGACTAACATGGTTAATTAGAACCATAATGTGGACCAAAATTGACTTGTATGAATATGGCACTAAGAGGTGGTAAAAGGATTTCTAATAACATGTACATGATGTTAACATGTTAATTGTACCAATATATGATGGCAAGTGACTCTTATAAGGTGCAAAGTGACTCTAGTATGGTGAGAAGTCACTTACATGATTGATTAGAGCCAAAATGTGGCCCAAAATTGACTTGTAGGAGGTACCAAGAGGTGGTTAAAGGATGTCTAATTGCATGTACATGATGTGAACATGTTAATTGTATCAATATACGGTGGCAAGTGACTCCTATAGGGTGCAAAGTGACTCTTATAGGGTGTAAAGGTACTCTAATATGGTGAACAGTGACTTACATGGTTGATTAGAGCCAAAATGTGGAACAAAATTAACTTGTATGAAAGTGGCATTAATAGGTGGTAAAAGGATGTCAAATTGGATGTATATGATGTTAACATGTCAATTGTTGCATATATGGTGGAAAGTGACTTTTATAGGGTGCAAAGTGACTCTAATATGGTGAGAAGTGACTAACATGGTTAATTAGAACCAAAATGTGGACCAAAATTGACTTGTATGAATATGGCACTAATAGGTGGTAAAAGGATTTCTAATTGCATGTCCATGATGTTAACATGTTAATTGTACCAATATATGATGGCAAGTGACTCTTATAAGGTGCAAAGTGACTCTAATATGGTGAGAAGTCACTTACATGATTGATTAGAGCCAAAATGTGGCCCAAAATTGACTTTTACGCAAGGGGTACCAAGAGGTGGTTAAAGGATGTCTAATTGCATGTACATGATATTAACATGTTAATTATATATATATTTGGAGGCAAGTGACTCTTAAAGGGTGCAAAGTGACTCTAATATGGTGAAAAGTGACTAACATGGTTAATTAGAACCAAAATGTGGACCAAAATTGACTTGTATGAATATGGCACTAAGAGGTGCTAAAAGGATTTCTAATTGCATGTCCATGATGTTAACATGTTAATTGTACCAATATATGATGGGAAGTGACTCTTATAAGTTGCAAAGTGACTCTAATATGGTGAGAAGTCACTTACATGATTGATTAGAGCCAAAATGTGGCCCAAAATTGACTTGTACGAAAGGGGTACCAAGAGGTGGTTAAAGGAGGTCTAATTGCATGTACATGATGTTAACATGTTAATTATATCAATATTTGGTGGCAAGTGACTCTTAAAGGGTGCAAAGTGACTCTAATATGGTGAGAAGTGACAAACATGGTGTAAAGGTACTCTAATATGGTGAACAGTGACTTACATGGTTGATTAGAGCCAAAATGTGGAACAAAATTAACTTGTATGAAAGTGGCATTAATAGGTGGTAAAAGGATGTCAAATTGGATGTATATGATGTTAACATGTCAATTGTTGCATATATGGTGGAAAGTGACTTTTATAGGGTGCAAAGTGACTCTAATATGGTGAGAAGTGACTAACATGGTTAATTAGAACCAAAATGTTGACCAAAATTGACTTGTATGAATATGGCACTAATAGGTGGTAAAAGGATTTCTAATTGCATGTCCATGATGTTAACATGTTAATTGTACCAATATATGATGGCAAGTGACTCTTATAAGGTGCAAAGTGACTCTAATATGGTGAGAAGTCACTTACATGATTGATTAGAGCCAAAATGTGGCCCAAAATTGACTTGTACGCAAAGGGTACCAAGAGGTGGTTAAAGGATGTCTAATTGCATGTACATGATATTAACATGTTAATTATATATATATTTGGAGGCAAGTGACTCTTAAAGGGTGCAAAGTGACTCTAATATGGTGAAAAGTGACTAACATGGTTAATTAGAACCAAAATGTGGACCAAAATTGACTTGTATGAATATGGCACTAAGAGGTGGTAAAAGGATTTCTAATTGCATGTACATGATGTTAACATGTTAATTGTACCAATATATGATGGCAAGTGACTCTTATAAGGTGCAAAGTGACTCTAATATGGTGAGAAGTCACTTACATGATTGATTAGAGCCAAAATGTGGCCCAAAATTGACTTGTAGGAGAGGGGTACCAAGAGGTGGTTAAAGGATGTCTAATTGCATTTACGTGATGTTAACATGTTAATTGTATCAATATATGGGGCAAGTGACTCTTATAGGGTGTAAAGGTACTCTAATATGGTGAACAGTGACTTACATGGTTGATTAGAGGCAAAATGTGGAACAAAATTAACTTGTATGAAAGTGGCATTAATAGGTGGTAAAAGGATGTCAAATTGGATGTATATGATGTTAACATGTCAATTGTTGCATATATGGTGGAAAGTGACTCTTATAGGGTGCAAAGTGACTCTATTATGGTGAGAAGTGACTAACACGGTTAATTAGAACCAAAATGTGGACCAAAATTGACTTGTATGAATATGGCACTAAGAGGTGGTAAAAGGATTTCTAATTGCATGTACATGATGTTAACATGTTAATTGTACCAATATATGATGGCAAGTGACTCTTATAAGGTGCAAAGTGACTCTAATATGGTGAGAAGTCACTTACATGATTGATTAGAGCCAAAATGTGGCCCAAAATTGACTTGTACGAAAGGGGTACCAAGAGGTGGTTAAAGGATGTCTAATTGCATGTACATGATGTTAACATGTTAATTATATCAATATTTGGTGGCAAGTGACTCTTAAAGGGTGCAAAGTGACTCTAATATGGTGAAAAGTGACTAACATGGTTAATTAGAACCAAAATATGGACCAAAATTGACTTGTATGAATATGGCACTAAGAGGTGGGAAAAGGATTTCTAATAACATGTACATGATGTTAACATGTTAATATTTCAATATATGATGGCAAGTGACTCTTATAAGGTGCAAAGTGACTCTAATATGGTGAGAAGTCACTTACATGATTGATTAGAGCCAAAATGTGGCCCAAAATTGACTTGTAGGAAAGGGGTACCAAGAGGTGGTTAAAGGATGTCTAATTGCATGTACATGATGTGAACATGTTAATTGTATCAATATACGGTGGCAAGTGACTCCTATAGGGTGCAAAGTGACTCTTATAGGGTGTAAAGGTACTCTAATATGATGAACAGTGACTTACATGGTTGATTAGAGCCAAAATGTGGAACAAAATTAACTTGTATGAAAGTGGCATTAAGAGGTGGTAAAAGGATGTCAAATTGGATGTATATGATGTTAACATGTCAATTGTTGCATATATGGTGGAAAGTGACTCTTATAGGGTGCAAAGTGACTCTAATATGGTGAGAAGTGACTAACATGGTTAATTAGAACCAAAATATGGACCAAAATTGACTTGTATGAACATGGCACTAAGAGGTGGTAAAAGGATTTCTAATTGCATGTCCATGATGTTAACATGTTAATTGTACCAATATATGATGGCAAGTGACTCTTATAAGGTGCAAAGTGACTCTAATATTGTGAGAAGGCTCTTACATGATTGATTAGAGCCAAAATGTGGCCCAAAATTGACTTGTACGAAAGGGGTACCAAGAGGTGGTTAAAGGATGTCTAATTGCATGTACATGATGTTAACATGTTAATTATATCAATATTTGGTGGCAAGTGACTCTTAAAGGGTGCAAAGTGACACTAATATGGTGAAAAGTGACTAACATGGTTAATTAGAACCATAATGTGGACCAAAATTGACTTTTATGAATATGGCACTAAGAGGTGGTAAAAGGATTTCTAATAACATGTACATGATGTTAACATGTTAATTGTACAAATATATGATGGCAAGTGACTCTTATAAGGTGCAAAGTGACTCTAATATGGTGAGAAGTCACTTACATGATTGATTAGAGCCAAAATGTGGCCCAAAATTGACTTGTAGGAAAGGGGTACCAAGAGGTGGTTAAAGGATGTCTAATTGCATTTACGTGATGTTAACATGTTAATTGTATGAATATATGGGGCAAGTGACTCTTATAGGGTGTAAAGGTACTCTAATATGGTGAACAGTGACTTACATGGTTGATTAGAGGCAAAATGTGGAACAAAATTAACTTGTATGAAAGTGGCATTAATAGGTGGTAAAAGGATGTCAAATTGGATGTATATGATGTTAACATGTCAATTGTTGCATATATGGTGGAAAGTGACTCTTATAGGGTGCAAATTGACTCTATTATGGTGAGAAGTGACTAACACGGTTAATTAGAACCAAAATGTGGACCAAAATTGACATGTATGAATATGGCACTAAGACGTGGTAAAAGGATTTCTAATTGCATGTACATGATGTTAACATTTTAATTGTACCAATATATGATGGCAAGTGACTCTTATAAGGTGCAAAGTGACTCTAATATGGTGAGAAGTCACTTACATGATTGATTAGAGCCAAAATGTGGCCCAAAATTGACTTGTACGAAAGGGGTACCAAGAGGTGGTTTAAAGGATGTCTAATTGCATGTACATGATGTTAACATGTTAATTATATCAATATTTGGTGGCAAGTGACTCTTAAAGGGTGCAAAGTGACTCTAATATGGTGAAAAGTGACTAACATTGTTAATTAGAACCAAAATATGGACCAAAATTGACTTGTATGAATATGGCACTAAGAGGTGGGAAAAGGATTTCTAATAACATGTACATGATGTTAACATGTTAATTGTACCAATATATGATGGCAAGTGACTCTTATAAGGTGCAAAGTGACTCTAATATGGTGAGAAGTCACTTACATGATTGATTAGAGCCAAAATGTGGCCCAAAATTGACTTGTAGGAATGGGGTACCAAGAGGTGGTTAAAGGATGTTTAATTGCATGTACATGATGTGAACATGTTAATTGTATCAATATACGGTGGCAAGTGACTCCTATAGGGTGCAAAGTGACTCTTATAGGGTGTAAAGGTACTCTAATATGGTGAACAGTGACTTACATGGTTGATTAGAGCCAAAATGTGGAACAAAATTAACTTGTATGAAAGTGGCATTAAGAGGTGGTAAAAGGATGTCAAATTGGATGTATATGATGTTAACATGTCAATTGTTGCATATATGGTGGAAAGTGACTCTTATAGGGTGCAAAGTGACTCTAATATGGTGAGAAGTGACTAACATGGTTAATTAGAACCAAAATATGGACCAAAATTGACTTGTATGAACATGGCACTAAGAGGTGGTAAAAGGATTTCTAATTGCATGTCCATGATGTTAACATGTTAATTTTACCAATATATGATGGCAAGTGACTCTTATAAGGTGCAAAGTGACTCTAATATTGTGAGAAGTCACTTACATGATTGATTAGAGCCAAAATGTGGCCCAAAATTGACTTGTACGAAAGGGGTACCAAGAGGTGGTTAAAGGATGTCTAATTGCATGTACATGATGTTAACATGTTAATTATATCAATATTTGGTGGCAAGTGACTCTTAAAGGGTGCAAAGTGACACTAATATGGTGAAAAGTGACTAACATGGTTAATTGTTGACTATTTCTCTTCTATCTTGGGGAACTCGGTTGAAGTTAGGGACATTCCTCCTGACTTACAGCTTCCGGTACTGAATGTAGAGCAACAACAGAATCTGACTAAGGTTTTCACTCAAGCTGAGGTTCTCAAGACATTTCAATCTTTGGCAAAGAACAAAAGTCCAGGCCCTGATGGGTTTCCGGTAGAGTTTTTCATTAAATCTTGGGATATAGTGGGTGGTGAGGTGACAAATGCTATCTTGTATTTCTTTCATTCTATGAAATTGCCCTCGTATTATAAATTCTACTGCTCTGCTTTGATTCCTAAAGAGAATCACCCGAACAGAATTGCCCAATTTAGGCCAATCTCTTGTTGTAATGTACTTTACAAGTTATTGCTAAAATGCTTGCTAGTAGACTCAAGCAGGTGCTTCCTCAAATTGTATCTGCTAGTCAGTCAGCTTTTGTCACTAATAGATCTATTGGAGACAATATTTTACTGGCACAATCTTTATGCAGGGATTACCATTTACATAAAGGGCCTCCTAGATGCACAGTCAAGCTAGATATTCAAAAGGCTTTTGACTCCCTGAATTGGAATTTTTTGCTCTCTACTCTTCACAGAATGGGTTTTCCTGCTTTGTTTATCAATTGGATTCATACTTGTTTATCCTCAGCTATGGTCTCAGTAAAAATTAATGGTGCTCTGGAAGGGTACTTCCAATGCAAATCTGGGCTTAGACAAGGGTGACCCACTGTCCCCGTCTCTGTTTGTGCTAGCCATGGAAGTCTTCTCTGCTTTCATTCAAAAGTGCTCCTCGAATCCCAGATTTTTCATATCATTGGCGCACGTCTCACGCAGATATACTCACTTGATTTCGCAGATGATGTAATGTTATTCTCGAAGGAGATGAAAAATCATATGAAAATTATGTTGGACACAATCTCTGAATTCTCCTCAACATCAGGACTTCATCCTAATGCTTCCAAAAGCAATTGTTTCTTCTGTAACACTCCTCAGGAAGTTGAGAATGCTATTATTAGTTATTCTGGATTCCAGATGGTCATCTCCCAATCAAATATCTGGTTTACCTCTAATCTCTAAAAAAACCTCTCCAAGGCAGAAGCACTCCTCTTATTCTCCGCATGTGCTCGAAGATTGATCTCTGGACTAATGCCTTTCTGAATTTTCTGGAAGACTACAGCTGATTAAAGCCAATTATTTGGTATCCATAGCTATTGGGCCATGTACCTTTTTTTCCCAAGAGTGTGCTTAAAAATATAAAATCTACTCTAGCTAAATTCTTATGGGGGGGAGCACTCTGCTAAATGTCATTATAAAGTTGCTTGGGAGACATGTTGTTTACCAAAGGAAGAAGGAGGTCTAGGCATTCGAGACCCTCTGGAATGGAATAAAGCAGCCATTATTTATCAATTCTGGAGAGTAATCCAGCCTAACCAATCATCCCTTTGGAGTATTTGGTTGCAATCCTGCCTCTTCCGCAACAAGTCAATTTGGACAGCGCCTGCTCCTAGTTCCTGTCCCTGGTGCGTCAAAAAGTTGATTAATGTGCGAATTGAGGTGACTCAAAGAATCCAATTCAAAATCGGTGCCGAGTCAAAATTTAAATTATGGCATTAATGGTCACACCTTATTCTCTAAATACGGTAATAGCATTATATCTATCATGGAATCGACATCTATGGCCAGCATTCAATCGTTTATTCGAGACGGAATTTGGCATATTCATCCCTCGAATCATGTTTCTTGCCATTGAGGTTAGGAATGAAATGCTGGGAGTCAGATTATTTGCTCGAGATGAAATTCTATGGGAAAGTCAACAAGGAAAAGAGGTTAACATCTCAAAATCTGGAACTCTATTCGCAGAATTGGGCAACCACCACCTTGGATATCAGCTGTTTGGAGTATTTTTTCGATTCCAAAAAATTCATTCTTTTTTTGGCTGGCAATTCAAGATAGATTGTTGACAAAAGAGCGTATGAGTCGTTTTGGAATGTATAATGATGGCAGATGTATGCTATGCAATGGTCACAATGAAAATGCTAGTCACTTGTTCAGGAATGCGGGTATGCAACTCAGATTCTTCAGGCCTGTCCTGTTACTCTTACGAGGGACTGGAGGGTTTTTAGGCAAGGAAATTTCCTAGCAAACACAGAGAGCAACATTAAAAAATTGCCTATCTTTATATTGGCACTACAATATACTATATTGGCAAGAGCGGAATAGAAGAATGCACAACAATGGCAACAATCGAGCTCCAGGGTGCTGCTTTTCATTATCAAAGAGAAGTGATGAGAAAAATTATTTCTTGCAAGCGTTTTCACAGGGCAGTGGAAAATAATGAAATCTCATTACCCTATTGTACTAGAGGAAAGGATAGAGTAGAACTCTTAGATGTTAGTTTTTGGACGTCTGTTATTTAAAGAAATCATCTTTAAATAGAAGTAAAGCTAGATTTCTCTGTTCTGTATCATTGACTTGGCATTGTTGGGAGTCTGTTCCTGATCTTGATGCTCTAGGGTATACCCTAGTATTTTGTATTTTCTTTGTTGGGTTTATACAATTATTACTTAGCAAAAAAAAACATGGTTAATTAGAACCATAATGTGGACCAAAAATTGACTTGTATGAATATGGCACTAAGAGGTGGTAAAAGGTTTCTAATAACATGTACATGATGTTAACATGTTAATTGTACCAATATGATGGCAAGTGACTCTTATAAGGTGCAAAGTGACTCTAATATGGTGAGAAGTCACTTACATAATTATTTGCAGTTTTTCTTTGCAGTCATGTACATAATGTGAACATGTTAATTGTATCAATATACGGTGGCAAGTGACTCCTATAGGGTACAAAGTGACTCTTATGGGGTAAAGGTACTCTAATATGGTGAACATGACTTACATGGTTGATTAGAGCCAAATGTGGAACAAAATTAACTTGTATGAAAGTGGCATTAAGAGGTGGTAAAAGGATGTCAAATTGGGGAGTATATGTGTTTAACATGGTCAATTGTTGCATAATGGTGGAAAGTGACTCTTATAGGGTGCAAGTGATCTAATATGGTGTGAGAAGTGACTACATGGTTAATTAGAACCAAAAATGTGACCCAAAATTGACTTGTATGAATATGCACTAAGAGGTGGTAAAGGATTTCTAATTGCATGTCCATGATGTTACATGTTAATTGTACCAATATATGATGGCAAGTGAACTCTTATAATGTGCAAAAGTGACTCTAATAGTTGAGAAGTCACTTACATGATTGATTAGAGCCAAAATGTGGCCCAAAATTGACTTGTACAAAGGGGTACCATGAGGTGGTTTAAAGGATGTCTAATTGCATGTACATGATGTTAACATGTTAAGTATATCAATATTTGGTGGCACGTGACTCTAAAGGGTGCATAGTGACTCTAATATGG
>NW_027420588.1:0-49876 GCF_009905375.1 Apium graveolens | reverse complement strand
TGGCGCAGCAAATCTAGTAATCCATCCATGACTGGGCCCCCTTCAGAGTTCCTGCTAGAGGAATTGGACGGGACCACCACAAAAATGTTTTATATGAAAATTGTGCCCCCGGTAGCAACAGCTTTATGCATCAGGAGAATGCGGTCACAATTAAATATTCCCTTCCTTGTTTATTTGGGGTCCACCCATGATTCATAATAAACTCAACAAATCCAGCAACAAATACGACAAGCAGTAACAGCAATAACAAAGTGCAATAGAATAAAACCAACAATAATAACGTCATAAAAATAGTACAACAACAGTACAAATCCATCTAACAACTACAGTACAACACTCATAATATACTAAGTACACAACAAAATTGGCTATCATAGCAGCCCCGCCTATACAATCTATAGTACATAATGATCATAAATAGGAAAAGCATCTACAGAACTCCTACAACAACTCTCCGAACTATGTATCTCACTGCAGCAACTCTGATCTAGCCACTGCCACTACCACCAATGGATCCTAACTCAAATACCAACCAGTTCACAAGATCCTGGTACTGAACAGCTCTAAACTCGGAGCTAATAAATGATCAATGGTCCGAGCTCTCTCTACCGCAGCCTGAGTCAAGGATCGCACTCTCTCCTGCACATCGGGGGAAGGGCAGGGATGCCCTGAAAGGCCCGACCGGAATCTGGTCAAGCTGAGCTGCTAACCCTGGGCTCTGCTCTCTGATCAAAGACTGGTTCACCGCTCGGTGAACATGGTAAGGGATCGGGGAGGATGCACCTGAAAGAACAGATGGAGAACAGGTGGTCTCGAGGTGGAGGAACTGGGACCACATCCTGGAGGGAAATCCCTAACAGCCGACACTGACCTTCGTATCCAGCGAGGATGGATACTAGGTCCTGACACACCTCCTGATGCAACTGGAGGAACGGGTGGAGGAGGCATGGGAGTCTCCTCGGCTACAACATCCAAAGTCCGCTCGAGTCTGAATCATCTGAATCTGACGGGTTCCCCCGAGAAGGAGAACTGGAGATCACTATGGGCCACTGACAACCATAAAATATACAAGGAAAACATAACAAGGTTAAGGCACGTCTATTAGAATATTAATAGATGTCAGGGTAACGCCGTCGGAACCCTCGACTGACACTTAAGGTTGCTCCTCGACATGAGTTGATGACTCATACTATATGACATACTTCCTACACCTTACTGACTCAACTTAACCTAAATTAGGTACTTGAACCTGTAGCTCTGATACCAACTGTGACGGTCTCAACCCAGGCGTCAGGGGCTGACTGTCACCAAAAAATATGATAAACTATAACATAAACTACTAAATAAACTTTTATTATAACAGCACGACCCCAAACCAGGAGCCGAGACATGTTCAAGTATTATTTAGTTACAACACAACACTAACTTATTTACAAATTCAGACATCCTCACTTATTACAGCAACTCATCAGACCTCAGGGTCTGATACAACTACTCAGAGGAGCCGGGACCGGAGGCTGACACTCTACGCTGACCTGGTCTTCTAGACAACTGCAATGAATAAATAAAAAATAAGCTGCAAGGGTGAGCAATCCATTGCTCAACAGTACCTCTATATGAATAACCAGTAAACAGGATGTATACAAAAAAAAATAGTATAGGAACAGATATCAAACTAGTTTACGAAAAATCAGTAAAATAGGTATAAACTGGATATCAAAACTAGCATGCTCTGCAAAATAATATCATATATAGTGTGCTTTGTCAAAATACCAGAGTTCAAGTTCAGCATGCTATTTCCTTTCCAAAACCACTGTCCATTGCTGGACCCATAAATCATCTATCCCGTTACGGGGACCATAAACTATTTGTTCCGTTACGGGAACCACTAAACAAAGTCAAGTATAAACGTGGATGAATTCTAGGGACAGCTGATCAGTCTATCCCCCCACAATTTGTTCCGGAACTCAGAGACTAGCTAGGTTTCTGTCATGCTGGACTAAGCGGCCTACCAGTGCGCGCATCCGACTTAGCCTCTTACGCAACCATGCTAGGCCGTTACCTAATAACGGGCCTCTTATGCCACTGACCATCCAATATCTGATTCATTTGTATCCAGTTTCCAAAATCATTTACACCTATCTCTTTTTAAACGATTACAACACATATTCTAAAAATCCATTTTCAATTTTAATCACAATCTAGAGATAGGCATTTTTAGAAGTTACTTTTTCCCCAAAACATCGTTTAGTAAAACATATTTAAATACGGGGAATACATAACTTAAAACTTTCTGTTCCATTACATAATTTAAATCAACAACTATTCATATATACTGAACTGTAAAAGATTAGTTCAGGGGTACTTGCCTTGCGGAGCTTTGCACTAACTCTGGCTTAACTCTAATTGACTTCAACTACATGGTCCTTCGACTCGAACCTACGAAATCGAAACAACCTAGGTTAACCGACCGATTATGCTTGACGTTGCCTCACTAACTAATTACCCAACGATATAATTCCCGACCCGCAAGCATATCAATAATAATAATATACACGTAATAATAGTGCACATAGCAACCAGGGGTCAATTTGTATTAACGAGACATATACTCGATTCGTAATTTAAGGTAATTTTTAGAAAAATTTGGACAGCGACTCATATGTTTATAGGCCTACCCGTCGAAACATCAATCGATGTCAAATCCAAACAAAATCAATTTGAATCGTTACATAACTAAATTTTTAGTCCCGAAAACAATTAATACAAATTATTTTATTTATTAAAATATTTAGGACTCAGAACAGGGTCATCACCGTCCACCGCGTGCTCGTAAAAATTCATCGCGCGCGGCAGCAAAATTTATTGGGGCCCGAAAATTCTTCGGGTTTCCAAATAAACTTCGCCGATTACTAAAAATCATTTTTCCCACACGAATAATTTATTTCACGAAATTAGTCAATAAAATTCCTACAAGAAATATAATAATCAATATAATAATTCCAGAATTGCAATCGACAAGAACAACAGGAACAGGGAAGCAAAAACCTAGGCGGCACACACGCGACGCGCCACCGCGCAGCACCACCACCTCAACACAGACACAACAAAACGCACACACCACTTACTATATACACACACAGATCATGTATATACATATACATATATGGATAGATAAAGGAACGGAGCTGAGTGGCCGGAAAAGAAACCCACCGAAAATAGGCCGGAAAACAGGTGGAAGATGACCGGAATCCAGGGAAGCAAAAAAGGAAGGAAGAAACCGAGAGGAAGAGAGAAGAAAATGGGAGAGAACGATCGAGAGAGAGACTGGAAAGAGAGAGATTGAGATTGATGTTTACAGAGACAAGAAACAAATGACTCATCCCTCCCTGTTACTCAATTACACTGCACGTGTCCAATTAAATGGATACGTGTCCTTTTCTGAATAACTGCATGCTGATTCACATTGTTTTAATCTATTTTGATAATACAAATTACGAATAAATATTACTCAAAATTGTACCAAAATAATCCTAAAATTTCATAAATATCCCGAAACAGATAAAACATAAATTTTATAATTTTTAAAACATTTTTGAAGTGCAACTTATACTCGCATTTAGCAATTAAACGAAACAACGTCCAGGTGAAATTAACCCCAAAATTTACTAAAATAATTTTAAAATTCTCAAAATATTGTAAAGATAATAAAATATGAGTTTCATAATATTTGAAGAATCCAAGAATTAAATATGGATTTTATAGTTGAATGAATTCAGAAAATCATTTAGGAATATATAATTAGCAAAATATTGATTTATAAATTTTATAAAATCCCAAAAATAATTAGTAAGATTATAAAAGCATAAAAATAATTTTAGAGACAATCCAAATAATTTTGAAAGTAGGATTGTCATAAAATCACTTTTTAGAAGCGAAACCAAAAATAACATTGTGCAACGGTTAATCATAAAAACACACCACGCAATCCAATAATCACATATAAACAATAATAAATAAACACAGAGACCATAAATAATATAAACTTCTTTATTTATTATCTACGCAATAATTACATATTTAAATATTACAGAAATATGTGAGTCGTTATAGTCATACCATGTGCCTTGGAGCTTGCCTGAGTCCATAGAGGGCTTTGAATAAAAAGTGTACAAAGTCATCCAGATTTGGATCTTCAAAAGGAGTCTTTTCATGATCTTTATTAATTAGGGTACGATTTTGAGTATAACATACTGTGTTGACAGTTTCATGCCAGAAGTAGGTAGGAAGTCTTGATTCACTTAGCATAGTCCAAGCTGCTTCAACCAAGGTTCGATTCTTTCTTTCTAATACTCCATTTTGTTTTAGAGTTCTTGGGGCTGAGTATTGTCTCGAAATGCCTTTTTTGTACATAATGCATTTAGAAATGCATTCTTGAACTCTGTTCCATTGTTTGATCCGATCTTTCTGGCAGGTAGTTTCGCTTCCAACTCAATCTTCTTTATATGATCAACTATCATCTGTGGTGCTTCATCCTTTGACTGTAAGAACAACACCCATGTGTACTTGGAGTAATCATCGACTATCACTAAAGCACAAACTTTCCTTGATAGTGACAACACATTCACTGGACCAAATAAATCCATGTGAATTAACTGAAGAGGTTCAGTTATGCTTGTCATTTCTTTACTTCTGCGTGATGCTTTCTTTGACTTCCCCTTTTCACATGCTTCACAGAGTCCTCCTTGATAGAATTCCATCTGTGGTAGTCCTCTCACCAATTCCCTCTTAACCAGAGAGTTCATTGTCTTAAAGTTCAAGTGCGAGAGCTTCTTGTGCCATAGCCAACTTTGTTCTAATGAAGCTTTGTTGTAGAACACCTCATTACTCCATCACAGATGGACTTCAAGTCAAATATGAACATATTACCTTTTCTCACTCCCTGTAAAGCAAGCTTCTCATCTTTCCTGTGAGTGATCAAACACCTTTCGGGTTTGAAGTCACCATTGTATCCTTTGTCAAAAAACTGACTGATGCTCAGAAGATTATGCTTTAATCCTTCCACAAGAGAGATGTTTTCAATATTGACATTCCTAATTTCCAAATTGCCATATCTCTTAGTAAATCCTTTATTGTCATCTCCAAAGGTAACTATAGGGCCATCTTTCTCAACCACACCTATAAGCAGGGACTTTCCTCCTGTCATGTGCCTAGAACACCCACTGTCCAGAATTCACATGAACTTTTCCTTTTAAAACTTACCCTGTAAACACAAATTGATTAAGAAGACTTTGGTACCCAAGTTTTATTGGGTCTTGAAGATTTAGGGGTAGAAACAGGATCAATAAATGAAACCTTAATAGGCTTAGCTTTCACCTTGACTGACTCATTTTCAATGTTAGTCTTGAAAGAGATGTCAGACTTAGAGACAGGAGGTACTACAGTCTTTGCTTGTGTGTGCTCATTACTCATGCTTGTCTTAGTGTCAGTGCAAGTGCTAGCAGTTGTATGAAAAGCTTTAAAATACTCAGACATCGTAACAAATGCACATGGCATACAACCAACTATGCCACAGGGCTCGTGAAAACTAGGCATGTTATGCATGGAAGGGACACTAGATGTTGTAATATATTATACTTTAGCTTTTGTGCATGCATGTGTAAGGTGTGCAACAGAATTATAATTATTACATAACTTTCTAGATGCAGATGAGGAAGATGCAAAATCAGATTTTTTTATTTACACCTAACTTACCATTCTTATTCTTCTTAGCCTTAGCCTTAGCCTTAACACTCTCACTAGTATTAGGTTCATCTATGGTGTCTGGTTTCTTAAGTGTGTCTGGCTCTTTCTTATCCACCTTATTACCTAGGTCATCTTTAAGTTTAGCTTTACTAGCTGGAGCCATAGAAGTCTTAGGGGATTCCTCTACCTTCTCTCTCTCACTCTCTCTCTCTCTCTCTCTCTCTCTATCATCAGTAATCAATTCCTCATTGATTAGAAAACATACTTCATCCAAAGGTTCTGAAAGAGACTCAGTGAACAATAGAGATACAGCATCCTTAATAACATATGGTACCTTTTATGAGACAAACATGTTTATCTCTGATGCACCACTATGCTTCTTACTGGTTAGCTTAGAATAGTCAAGTCCTATTGAAGTCTTAGATTTAAATCTTTGACTATATATTATCTCCTTATGAGTCATAGCTGCATTCTTAAATGCCTGTAACTTCTTTTCTAAATCAGTAATTTGGGTTCTAAGAATGGCTTCTATGTCAGCGTTGCACTTAACCTTATTCTCTAAGTTTTTATTCTTTTGCTTAAGGTCTTCTAAGCCAACTACAAGCAATTCTAGTTCTTCATTTCTAGAGGTCAAACTCTCAGCTCCAAGAACTAACTTATCATTTTCAAGTTTATATGCAAGCATGCTTGTATGAACATTATACAATTCTAAAGTAAGTTCATGTATAGTAGATTTGTGTACAGATACAGACATGTCAATAGTGGTAAGTTCTGGAACCTGAGATGATTGTGGTGATTCCTCTACATAGTCTGCCATAAGAGCTAGGTTCACATACTCTTCCTTTTCATCTAAATCAGTATCATCCTAGCTGTTTCATTCAGCAATGTACGCTTTTCCCTTTTCCTTAACCACATAAGCATTTAACTTCTCATTCTGCCTCTTTAGATCTTCATAAGTTTCCTTCTTTTCATAGGAATATTTTTCTTTTGGTGCCGTGGGCTTTCTATAATCAGATGCAAAGTGCCCCAACTCATTGCAGTTGTAACATCTTATTTTGCTCTTGTCTACCCAGCTTGACTTGTAGCCTCCTCTTGAGCTTGACCCCCATGAGTAGCTTCCCTTATGAAATCTCCCAAATGAACCCCTTGGTTTGTAGTTAGGTTTTCTTTTGAATCTAACATGACTAAATTTTGCAGCCATAGATTTGTCCTCCAACTATTCAAGTTCTTCCTAAGTGTAAAACTCACTTTCATCCTCTGGTTCTCCATGAGCAATTTCATCTACAACAATTTTCTTGATTGTTGAGGAGGGTACAACCTTGACTTCTTGAGTTTCAGGTTCACGAACTACAAGTGCAGTAGTTTTTGCAAGTGTCGTACTCTTACTGTCAACAAAACCAGGGCCATAGATAATAGCTATATGTTCTTGTTCCAATTCATGGGTTCTTAGCTTTCCATAAATCGCATCCAGGGACATGGTAATAAAATCAGCTCTTTCCCTGATTGATATGTTCTTTTGTTCCAAATGAACTGCAGAGTTAGCATGAACTTTCTGTTAGACTCACATATAGGATAAACTTTCCCTTGTAGCTTTAGTTCGCTTAACAGTCTTGTATATCTCTCAAAGATTGAAGACACTATTTCTTCGGGTTGAAGTTTGTGTTGGGTTTCGAACACATAAACGTAATGGAAACAGTAATTAAAAACGTGAAAAAGTAGAATTTTCGAAATCCACCGCAGGATCCATGCAAAAAATAGATATTTAATCTGTAGATCAGATTGTTTACCTTAAGAAGCTTTATAAATTGGTTAACTAATGGAGATCCAAAGCTTGTTCAATCACCACGCATCCCGCTCTCGCGATCTACGCTCTATCGGTATCCACACGAATGTTTGAACTCAAGGATTGGATGTGTACTAGCACAAACTCGTTTCTTCTTGCTCTCTCCATCTTCTCTCTTGGTGGCTAGGGTTTTAGTAAAAGTCTTGCTTACAAAATCAGCCTCACAAGAGATATTATATAGAGAGTTAAAATGAATTATAACTCTTAACTAATTAGGAGTTATTATTAATTCGAAATTCCTATTTGTATTATAATTAAGTCTCACTTAATTATTTAACAAATATATTACATAATTAATATTAGTAAATTCGAATATCAATATTTATCTAATTAATTAAGTCATACTTAATTAATATTATAAATAATTTGAATTACTTTAATATAATTTAAATCTAATTTAAATTAAATAATCATTCAAGCATTCTTACTGTGTGACCCTATAGGTTATTATTACGTTGGTAACGAATTTTAAATCTAATTTAAAATCGTAAACAATGAGCGGCATCTAGTAATACATCATTGCTACCCAAGTAATAATTATTGAATCGGTGATCGATTAAACCTTTTGTGAATAATGTACAATGTAATATAATCCCTTTAACCAAATATTATAGATTAAACTAGAGGCATGTAATGTGTCATTGTCATCATAGTTTCATCCAAGTTTCCTTGATCAATGAGTAGACTAGCATATCAAATCAACATTTAAGCGTGGCCACACATTTCATATTCTAGCTCACACAAGAGGCCAATAATATCACTCCTAAAATAAGAGGGTTAAATCTCATCTAGATCATTCATATTTCTCATACGATTCATAATATACCCAATGTCCACTTTTATCATTACCCAGTCAAGGATAACTTTTAATGGAATCAATGTATATTAATTCTCGTATAGAAATATAATGACTTCAGGTCTAATGACCATTACATCATTATCACTGTGAGAATTACTTATGACACAATAGACATGTAGAATCTCACATTGGGTCTGTGTAGCACCATGTACATATACATCTGCCTGTGTTTTTGACTTTAGTATCACTATACCTATGATCAATGAGATGTGATCATCAGTCAACAAACACACCAGTCTTAATACATTATTATTGTCCCTTAATAATAATACTCGACTAGGGACCTTTAGGAATATTGATACTATTCTCATAATATCATTTCTAAGTCACGTACTTAGAGATATAGAATTGCATATCATATTCCAAGGATATTTATTAATCTAACATTTATATCACAGTAAATTAAGAATTAATAAATTATAAAGAGAATAATCGATAAACATAAACATTAATAATCCTAATGTCTTAAACTAAAACATCATAGTGTTGTCTCTAGGGCACAAACACTAATAGTTTGAATGCTTCATACTGAGTCATCAGAATATCCTTCCTGTTTTCTTTGACTTCTTTTGTACCTTCCATCAACAGCTAAATGGTTTCCCACATATCTTTTTCACTTTTACTTCCCAGAAGTTGATGACTCATATAATTATCAGTCGATTCCACTATTATGAGTTGAAGGCTTGTGTCCAGATTTATAAACTCCTTGTTATTCTCCATATATTTTGACGGATCCATGGGAGTGGATGAGGAAGGAATTCTTACACCAGTTGCAGTAGTGGATTTAGCAAATACTTCCATCGGGACATAAGGGCCATTCAGTAATATCCTAACATACAGTGGATTCGAAACTTTCATAAACAACATCATCTTTTTCTCCCATAGGATGTAATTATCTCTGTCAAATGGGGGAACCTTGATACTTCCAATTCTTTGGTTATTCATCATCTTGGAAAAATTAAAATTATTTAAAATTCAAAAAATTCAAGAAAATGAGAATTTTTGAAAATTAAAAAATTTCAAGAAATTTTCACAAAACCTGTTTCTTTATCCGGATCTTGATTTGTATGTCAATCAACAAGCTCTGATACCAATTGTTAGTCCCAAGCATCATAGAAGGGGGGTTGAATACGATACTACAATCTTTTTCGATTCATTTCAAGTTCTTCATTAATTATACGAAATCAAAATAGACACGAAATAATTTGAGTAATATATTATTTTATTAATATAAACCTTGAGGTTGCTACAATCTAATCAAACAAGTGATTAGCTACAATAAATTTAGCTGCACAACTTTGTGTTTACAAGTTTAATAAATGTGATCTTTAATAGAGCTCTCGTAAAACACTTCTATTAGCTGGGGAAGATAATTAAATGAATGTAAATCCATTTGCTGCATTTGTAGTCTTTAAATCATCAGGACAGGTGCCACATTTTGAACCACTTAAATCCTTTAGAAATGCTGCAATTGTATTTCATAATAAACTTCCAAGTGCTAACTGGAGACCAGAAGGAAAGAGTTGGTTTATTCCTAACTTGCGACCACATGCGTGCTATTTTGCCTTAAAACATTTGCTGAGGTTTGTAACCTGCGACCACAGTGACTCACAAGTTTCCTTTGCGACCACAAGGCATACAGATTGCCTTAGAAGATTTCTTTAACTTGTAATCTGCGACCACATAGTCCACAGATTGCCTTAGCAATTTTTCCTATCTTCTAACCTGCGACAATGCTAACCTGCGACCACAAGGCATAAATATTTCCTTAGAATAATTTCTCTCCTATCTCCAATAGCTGTATCAAAAACATTTCTTTTGTTTAACTGAATTAATTCTTTTTAATATGTTGATGTTTGGTGCACTGGTCTGATTCACAAACAACTAATATGAACTGATTAATTCATTTTCCTTGACAATTCTGAACTGATACATCTTGGTTGTTTATTCATTACTTCAATCACTGAACCCCTGATCTCCAATACTTCAAATCAAATCATTTCACTGACACAGTAAGTCCTTTGACTTCTTATTCTTCATGGAGGCATGAACATATTAATGGACTTCTTCCCATTACCTGGTTACAGACTTAGAGCATTAATTCCATCTTTTAATTCTTTGTATTTATCAAGTCTTCCTCTTCAGGGTTCCTGTGCTTCACAGTTTAATATTATTTATCTGTTTTTGTTTCATGTTGAGTTATAATTCCTCGATTACATATTACGTTACATTATGTTTTCCACAGATTGATATTAATAGATATTTTATTATCATGAAGGTTCCTGAAAATTAATTGGTTAAGATGGTGGTAGTTTGATTAATGAGTGTTGCTTTTGTATGGCGGGATAAACTTGTTATACAGAGAGAGAGAGAGAGACAAATGACGAGACCCGTTAGAACATGGAAAATTTTGTTATATTTTTCCTCATTTTTGTTATATTTTCAATTGATTTGGATTTTTATTAATTAGATTTTATTACTTTATTGTAGGAAGTAAGAAAATCTTAAATTTGGATAGATTGGAGATAAAGAGCTGAATTTGGAGATAACAAATAAATTTGGAGATAAATTTGGATATTAATAGTAATTTATTGTTTAGGCCATATCTTGAGTTCCATAAGTCAGAATTAGACGATTCAATAGCCCACACGAAGATAACAAAATTGTATTTTGTTACTATAGTCCAAGTATCAATTATACCTGAAGCGGCCCAGATTTACTGATGAACGATTTTTTTTGAAAACCCAATCAATTTAGGAAACACACTTGTTTTTTCCTAGAAGCATTGATATATTATTATTATAAACAGAGGGGGATATATATTATTGAACATTGAGAGAGAGAGAGAGAGATACAGAGAGACGGAGATTAGTACTTTTCTTCTTGTAAAAGATTGAAGGTTCTCTTCTACATTATCATTAATATTAATTATATGTTCTTATCTTCTGTGTTTTGTTAATCTAGCCATGAGTAAGTAAATTTTTTAATATACGGTTAAGTTGAACCCTAGTTATGATTGATTTATGATTTTCCAATCCTCCAAATTAGTTATATTACATGCTCTTGCTTATTGAGTTATTCTTAATTAATAATTACATGTCAGATGTGATTATGTGTAATATTTGAACCAATATATATTTATCAAAGAAATTTGGATTAATGTGGTTGTGATTTATCCATTAAGGACATGTACTTCTCCATGAAAATAGGTAGAATGGATTATTAGGAAGTTAAGATGATGTGTTTAATGTCTTTAAATTGCATGATACCATGAAACTAGGCTCGATTGTAATTTAGAGAAGCAATTAATACTCGAGAGAGGTTATTGATATTTTATAGGGCGCGTCTATCCTCTTAAGTAGTATATGATTGATTGGGGCGGGAAATCGTAATAGTATTGATTCATGTCAGTGGGAACAAAACGATAATAGGCTAGTAAATTTTTGAGTTAGTTTAGATAAGTTTTTTTATTTTCCTTCGACTATTATTCCCTTGTTGTTGTATAAGACATGCATGTACTTTGACAAGATTAAGACATTTTGTCAACCCTAAGTAAGTTGTATTGTTATCTTAATTTACATTTTGTACTTGTAACAGTCAAAGTCTGTAAAAATATCAAAGGAACAGACTAGAGTCTTTTTCTATAAATAGTGTCAAGCCTAAGAATTCTATCTAGAAGAAGATCATTAAGATCATACCTCAGAAGAATTATGCAGAAGCTTGAAGTTGAATAAATCTATTTTAGGAAAAATATTTTAAGTCAAGATCTCTACAAGTCACAGTATTAGTGTTATAGAGAAGTCATTCGAGAACTCCAAAATGACTTATAGAGAACTCAGGAAAGCTTGTAGAGAACTCAGAGATATCAACAAGCCAAATTGAAGACATGAAGATTGCAGATATCGACAAGTCATTTCTTAACTAGAGAACTCAGAGTTATTGACAAGTTAACATTCATTAGAGAACTTTGAGTTATCGATAAGTCAAATTCCATTAGAGAACTCAGAGATATCGATACATCAAAATTCACTAGGGAACTCTAAGATATCGACAAGTCAAATTTGACTAGAGAACTCTGAGATATCGACAAGTCAAGAAGTCACTAGAAAACTCAGAGATATCGATAAGTCAAAGTGAAGATATGAAGACTAGAGATCTCGACAAGCCAAAATTCTTTTATAGAGAACTAAAGACCTCTACAAGTCAAATTAAATATAGAGTACTAGAGATCTCGAAAAGCCAATATACTTATCGAGATGTCAAGTTCTCTATAGACCAAAACTGGAGATCTCGAGGTAAAATCTCAAAGTACAAAATTGCAGATCAGTTCAATATGCAAGATTAACAACCAACAAACAATCCAAACAGCTGGATTGACAAGTCTACAAAAAGCAGCTTGAAGAATATGCAAGATCAATGGTGAAGATTAACTGACAGAGGAAGATCAAGATAATTACAGGGTGCTAAAGATATGTTGAGCCAGAAATAGAAGATATACTTTCCTATAAATGGAAATGACAAGTGACTGTTTACAAAAGCTAATAGCATGTTTTATTGCACATTGTGTAAACCAGCAGTTAAATGATTTATAAAGTTAACACTGGTCCTTTAGTTAGTAGTAACAATTCAGATAGAAAATCTTGTAACACTCTCAAGAAGAAGCTAAGCTCTTTATCAACAAAGAGCCTAGAAATTTTATAACAAAACATTCTCAATTTTAATATAAAATTAAGTGAGTTTTGAAGATATTTGTTCTTTATTTTCTGCAATCTTAATTTCTGCATGAACACATTTTTACTACAAGATTTAATTTATTTTGTACAACCATTGAAGATCAAGAAATCTCAAAAACAGAAAAACACATTCACCCCCCCATGTGTGTTATTTATTTCCCAACAAGTGGTATCAGAGCAAAATATGAAAGTAAACAGATTTAAGATCTTGGAAGAATGAATACACAGAAAATCAGTAGCATCAAAATTCCTACCTTTGACAAAGCTAACTACACTCTTTGGAAAAATAAAATGTTGTTGTTTATCAGGATGGTCAATCCACTCTACATTCAGATCCTCAAGAATGGGCCCTTCACTCCTATAGTTAGAGCTGAGGAATTTACAGATGGAGACACGATTATCCCGCGCATTATGCTCCAAAAGACCCTTCTGAGTATACTGAGCCTGAAAAAGAGAAAGTTTCCCTGGATAGTGGCTTGTAATTAATATTGATTAAGTCACTTGACAATGTGATGTACAACAACATTGTCAACTTTGACACTGCCAAGCAAATATGGGAAAAGATTGGAATACTCTCTGAAGTACTGAAGAAGTTATATCTAATCAGAGAAGAATACTGATTTCACAGTATGAGGGTTTCTTGGCCAAGCCAAAGAAAAGTATAACTGATGTGTTTGAAAGGTTTAACAAGTTGATAAATAATTTGCAGCTCCATGATAAATACTATGAAGCTGAAGAAGTGAACCTGAAGTTCTTGCTTACTCTCCCTGATCATGTGGAACAGAAATCTCAGCAATTAGGGAAGGGAGAGATATGAGCAGAATTGCACTAGAAGTTTTATATGGAGTTCTCAAAACATATGAACTAGAAATGATTCAAAAGAAATCATTGAGATCTGGTCAAGGACATGTTGTAGATGGCTCAAGTGCCTTAATTGTCAATGAAAGCCAAACACCTACTGATGAGCCAAGATCTTAAACTCCACTGACCTCAACTAGTGAGCAAAGAACAAATGATTCACAGGAATGAGACATTCTGGAACTGGAAGAAGATGAGTTCTACACTCTTCATGAACTAGATGAGCTAGATCAATCTATGGCTTATTTGGCTAGAAAATTCTCTAATATTAGAGTAAAGAAGTCAAGATTTTTCAAGGGTAAAGGATAGTCTTTCAACAAAGACAGCAGCTGGAAACGAAAAGGGAAGTACACTTCTGATAGCAAGAATGGTTACAAAACTGAATATGTTGATAGATCTAAGATAAAGTGCTACAACTGTGATGAGTTGGGACATTTTGCTACAGAATGTAGGAAACCCAAGAAAGCAAAGAAGGATAAAGCTTATCTTGAATTGGAAGTAAAGTATGAAGCTTTTCTGAAGAAATAACAAAGCAAAGCTTATATTGCAGAGGGTAAAAGTCGGGATGACTCTGAAAATGATGAAGATGAAAAATTTGGAAATTATGCACTCATGGCCTTGGAGCAAGGAGAATCATCCTCATCTAAATCACAAGTACCAACTCTTACCACCATTGATTTAAATGTGAGTCAATATAAGGAAACTATAGAGAAGATGAGCACATAAATGTTTCACATTCACACAAGCATGGTTGATGCTAATGAAGAAGTTAGCATATTAACAAAGATAAATGAGAACCTTGAAAGTGAGAAGCAAGAAACTGAATTGTTGTTGGTGGAGCTTGAAGCTGTAAAGTAAGAGAATGCTTATCTCAAGAACAAGCTCAAGTGTGCAAATGAAATTGAAGCAGCGCTAAGGGAGAAGCTGGAAAAGAATGAGGTGAAGTTGAAGTCTTTCAGAAATACATCTGATCTGGTTGGACAATACCATAAGAAAAACAAATCATGTGCAAATATTACTATTGGTCTTGACTATGATGTCTTGAACAGCAAGAAAAAAGAGATGGGTAACAAAGGAAAAACAACAGCTAATGAAAAAGTTCCAGTTATGCTAAAAAAGGTTGTATCACCTATGTTCAAGGCATGTGAAGTCAACTTCAGTGAAGAAGAATTTATTATCAAACAAGAAATTATTGATGAGGACAAAAAGAAGAAAACTGCAGAATCAACTCAGTCTTCCAATACTGAAGAGAAGCTCATGGACAAACAAAGTCCCAAGACACCTGTTAAAGAAACCAAAACTGAAGATGTAAGGAAGAAAAAGAAAAATAAAAATGGGAAAATAGGGATAAACAAAAGCAACAATTTTGCTTATGTTGCAGATGCTCCAAGAAAGAAATGTGAAAAATGTGGCTCTGTGAATCACCTAACTCACCTTTGTAAAAAGGCAGTTAGCAAGCCAACTGAAAGAGCCTTCAAATACAATGAAGCAAATGCAAGTGATCCCTACTCCTTCTGTGATAAGTTTGACTGCATTCCTTGTAACTTGAAAGTGATGAAAAGTTGTCACAAACTGAGAGTAGACCTCAAAAAAGCAAAAATTGGGTCTACAATAGAAAGGGAAAATGCTCAACAGTCAGTGAACTCTATTTTATCTGAAACTACTCATTCTAATTCTGCTAAATCAGTTAACAAGAAGAAAGTACCCAACACTGCTTGGGTTGCTAAACACACTTAAAACTCATTGTGTGCAGAGCAAAGTGAAGAAAGTCATCTGGATCATAGAAAGTGGATGTTCCAGGAATATGACAAGTGATAAAGCCCTGCTATCATAGTTTGAGGAGAAAGTTGGCCCTTTGGTGACCTTTGGAGACAACAGCAAAGGATTCACAATGGGATATGGCAAGATTATTTTTGAAAATATTGTCATTGATGATGTAGCACTGATAACTGGTCTTGAAGTGAATCTTCTCAGTGTTAGCCAATTTGCAGACAAAGGCTTTGAAGTTTTATTCAACAAAGAAGAATGCACTTTTATCAGCAAGAAAACTGGTAAAGTCGCTCTGAAAGGAGCAGGGAAAGGAAGCTTATTTGTTGCATATTTAGACTCAACAAATAAGGATGAAATTTGTTTCTTCTACACCAAGGCATCAGAAGAACAAAGCAAGTTATGTCCTAAAAAGTTGTCTCACTTGAATTTCAAGACAATTAACACCTTGGTCAAAAAGGAGTTGGTAAGAGACATGCCTAAACTGGAGTTTGCTCAAGTTGAAGTTTGTGAAGCTTGTCAGAAAGGAAAAATGAAAAGATCAAGTCACAAGTAAAAAACTGTGAATTCTATAAGTACTTCTTTGCAACTAATTCATATGGACTTGTTTGGGCCAGTAAATGTCTTATCAATTTCAAGGAACAATATGTACTTGTGATTGTGGATGATTTCTCAAGATACACTTGGGTAGGGTTCATGCACTCTAAAGATGAAACTCCACACATCATAATTGAGCACATCAAGAATATAGAAAAATAGGCTAAAGATTACAACTGTGTAAAAAGATTGAGAAGTGATACTGGAACTGAATTCAGAAATGCAACATTAAGTGAATTCTGCAAAAGCAAAGGCATTGTTCAAGAATTCTCAGCTGCTAGAACACCTCAACAAAATGGAGTAGTTGAAAGGAAGAACGGAACATTTGTTGAAGCTATTAGAACAATGCTGCAAGATGCCAAGTTGCTAACATGTTTCTGGGAAGAGGCTGTTAACACTGCATGTTACACTTAGAACAGATATCTCATTAACAAGGCACATGGTGAATCACCTTACTCAATCATGTCTAAAAGAAAGCCTATTGTAAAGCATCTTCATGTGTTTGGAAGAAAGTGTTATATTTTGAAAGAGAACTCTGAATATGTGGGAAAATTTGACTCAAAGGTTTTTGAAGCAATTTTTCCGGGATATTCATTGGAAAGAACAACCTACAAAGTTTATATGATTAGTCAAAAGAAGATTATGGAAAGCACAGTTGTGACTTTTGATGATGACAAGTGTCCAGGCTTGGAATGCCTTGATGATAATGAAGCTGAAGCCCTTGTATTTGAAAACCTCAAAATTGACAGTGATTCTAATGGTGAAGATGAAGTTGATGCACAACAAATGACAAATGAAGAATCTACAGAACAAGAAAATCATGAAAATGAAGCTCATCTCAAATACCTGAATTTGATAGCACAAACTTAGGGGGAGAAAGATAAGAGGAATCTGGCAGATATACCAATAATGAAGAAAATGATGAAGGCACAAGTCAACAAACTCATACAAGAAAGTGGGATAGAAGTCACACTAGAGATGCAATTATTGGTGATCATACTGCTGGAGTGAGGACTAGGAGTGCAACTGCTAATGAGTGCCTACATGCATGCTTTCTGTCTCAAATAGAACCTAAGAAAACTGAAGAAGCTTTAATGGATCCTGATTGGATATCTGCCATGCAGGAAGAGCTGAATCAGTTTGAAAGAAGCAAAGTTTGGAAGTTAGTTCCTGAACTAAAGAATAAAAGCATTATTGGAACAAAATGGGTGTTCACGAACAAGATGGATGAAAATGGTATAGTTACCAGAAACAAAGCAAGGTTGGTTGCAAAAGACTACTCACAAGAAAAAGGAATTGATTATGGTGAAACTTTTTCTCTAGTTACAAGACTTGAAGCAATAAAGATCTTTCTAGCATTTGCTGCACACTCAAATTTTAAAGTGTATCAAATGGATATCAAGAGTGCCTTTCTAAATGGTGAGTTAGATGAAGAGGTTTATGTGAAATAGCCACATGGCTTTGAAGATCTAGAGTTTTCAAACTTTGTATACAAATTACTCAAGGCTCTATATGGACTAAAGCAGACACCTAGTGTAGCGCCCCAAAATCCGGGGTCAGGAATCTAGGTCGTCACGCAATCCTTCAATCATGTGTAACCTTCATTAACTTACTAATCCAATAATTCCATATCACAGACCCCCAATCTCACACACTCACAAGTTATAGCCTTAGAAATGACGTACAACAAGTATTATCTGTTATTAAAACTCGAATTTACTTTACAGGATCTTAAACAATTATGCATAACCTCTACATGAAGTTACAATAATTATGACTGATATTTTATACCTATCTGATACGCTGACCCACCTGAGGCAAAGCTTCCAGAGATTCCCCCCATTACTGCAAGCGACTAAGTCCCACATCGGTATACTGGTTATCTGTTGTGTTGTGTCATTTAAAATAAAGCAAGAGTGAGCTATAATGCTCAGCATAATAATGTACCGTATGAAATGACTGTATAATAAACTCAAGTAAAACGTCATATATGATAAATACATTTTATTCAAAAATATTTTTCCTTGGTGATACACACCTTATTTTGAAAACAATTCTTTAGTGGATTTATTATCCTGCGAATACCTTAATGGTAAACCCAACACCTAAGCTTGGGTTACGGTATTGCATCCCAATTTCAGTTATAAGAATAGGACGTTAATTGGAGCCGCCGCATACGATGATCAGTCGTACTACAGGAAAATAGTAACCTTTTCTACTAGTAGAAGGACGACACCTTCGTATCCCGGTTATCACCCTTGCCGCATTCGAGCTACGTGTCCCATTTTTGGGTATACACATACTTCACAAGTTCCTGAGTACACAGAGTAACTTCGCCTGCGGTACCTTTGGTAGTCCATCTAGCACACATAGTACTAGAGTGTACCCCTCCCTTGTCCTTCAACAGAATTCTATCATATCTTGAGAACTCGAACCACATCGAAGTTCCCCCAAGCATTTTGCTTGTTGATAGAAACAACTTGTTTTATTAGCATATATATGTATATGTATACGTACTTCCGAATTTTCGGAGGAAGTACTAAGGATGTGAGTTGACCGTTGTCAACAGATAATTAAATAAGGGGGAGTTTCTTTTGAAACTATATTCAAAATATTAAAATAGGTCGAGATAATATTCTCCGACGATCTGAAATTATTTGAATGATTTTTCGAAAATCAGAAATTATTTTAAATCAGGTTTTATGATTTTTAAATTATAACAAATCATTTCATAAATAATTAATAATTAAATATTTATCGTTAAATAATTAAACCTCAAATAATTATACTTTAAAAGAATATTTGAAACAATATTCCTCAACTAATTTATGTTAAAGTAATTTAAGTAATCTTTAATAATAATTTGGGTTTGAAATAATAATCGTTGGAGATTACTTCTCCTATCATAAATGGATAGTTAGATAATACTCATTATTCGAATAATAAATCATAATTGAGGGAATACGATCTTTGGAAATCATTTTAATAAAAGTTCGAGGTATTTAATGTTTCGCAAGTGGACATAGAGTCCCTTGGAATAAAATAAGTACGGACTTTTAATGGTCCAAAACATCTCCGGGATGATTCCCGAGTTTATACTTTATAAAAACTGACCGACTCTCGGTCTTATAACTTATATATCACGCTCTACTATAGCGTTTGTATTCTTAAATAAAATATTCTCGGAATACTTCCGGGTTTTCATAAAATTATACTGACCGACCCTCGGTCTAAAATATACTCCTCATATATACAACGCTACTCTCTAGCGTTATCGATTGAAATTCGGTAATATTCATATACCAAAATCATTATCATATTGTATGATATTATATAACATAATTCGTAAAATATCGTAAATATAGCATCATGTATATATCGACATTATTTGAAAACAAACACTACACAACAGTTTAAAAAAGGTAGGGTTTGAAAACTTGCCTGGAGTCCAAGACACGTTTCCCGACTTCCTCTCGTTCCGGGTTTTCTAATCAACAAATATCATAATCTTAATCAGTATTCCTACTCTCATCACCAACTTATATTTTTAATAAGTTCAATACTTCATAACTTTCATTATTCGACGTACTCGAAATAAGTATCACTCCTTGGTCGAAACGGACGGTCAAAGTGGTCTTCTTGAATTGACTTTACCGAATATTACTATTACGCGACTCGCACTCTATCATTTTTAATAAATTGTAAAATTAATATTTTAATACGAAACTACCTCGAGGAGCTTCTTGAGTGCTTTTAATATTTATCCTAAAAGTTTCATTTTGATAAAATGAATTTAATTAGGTGAAAAGTATTTCAAAAGTTTGGTCAACTACGGAATTTTACTATTCAAACCGCTTTCACTAAAACGTTGATATCTCTCAACCCGTTTACTCAATTGACACGCCGTTTTTGCGTGCACGATCTAGAAAAAATTTAGAACACATCATTTAAAAATGGTTTTCTGGTAATAGGGGTGAAAATCCCGAAGTGGCAGTTTCCTAACAGGGGGTTGTTTTTGACATTCATACTCCGCGTGACCTCGGCTCCGACATTTTTATAAACTTGAAAAATCAACATATTTAGTTGAAATTTTTATGGAAGTTAAAAAGCTCTATTTCTTACTCTCTGTAAAAATTTCATGATTTTTAAATATTTTTAATTCGATCATTTATATTTACAAAGTTCATAATTTGTAGTAATTTTGTCGCGTAAATCCCTTTTACTAAAACGGTCATAACTTTTGATCCGTAAATCGAAATCAACCGATTCAAGCGCCTAAAAGATCCTCATAACATTTTCTATCATAATAAAGTCTCACTTTTCAGGAAACTACAGTTTATAAGTTCGGAAACTTCTGCAGAAACTTAAGTTGAGTTTTGTTCATTTTAACGAGGTTATGATTACGATCCGAGTTTTGTTTACGTCTTAAATCATTATACCACCATCAACAACCATCAAATCATCCTATCAACACTAAGTCCTCTCAATAAAATCATGTTCTTGAGGCAACAATCATAAAACTTAAAACTAATTAACTAAATATAGAGCTAATATGAAATTAATCATCAAAATCATACTTATATGCAAGATCCTTACGTTTCTTGAAACTTAAAACTTAAACAAAGTTTGGATGAATTTTATACCTTCCTTGAAGCTTTTTAATACTTAATAAAGTCCTAAGATCCTTGATGAAGCCTTGATCTAGCTTTAGGAGCCTTAAACTTTCATGAAAATCAAGAAAACAGGTTAGTGATTTTCGGAGTTACTATTCACCCTCAACTTCAAATATTTTTATAAAATTGAGAACTTCATGGATGGGCATGAAATTTGGTGCATGACTTACCCATGATATGAGAGAGGTTTGGTAAAAATTTGGTGATTTCTGAATGAGTATAACATGAGATATGAATTTTTCTCTTCATGGTGTTCTTGAAAATCAGCATGGTATTTTGTGTGTGAGAGAGAGAGAGTTTATTGCTTCTTGAATGCTGCTCTTGGAAGATTGTATTATATGACTTGTATATCTTCTAGTATATATCCTAGGAATAGATGTAACACCCCCAAATCCGGGGTCGGGAATCCGGGTTGTCACGAGTTCCATTTCCCTTAATAATACCCAATCTTAATAAATAATCAACTACTCTGTACTGTGACCCCACAATAAACACACACACCACAAGTTATAGTCTCAGAGATGAATATCCAAAAATAATCACAAGTCATTTTATTCCACAATTATCTGCCAATACACCTTAAAAGGTTTTCTGAATAAATTTACATTTTCTTTGTCATTATTACAATTCATAAATATACATAAATCTGGTACATCAAAAGTTGAAGCCTAGCCTATTGGTAGCTCCTACCTCAGCTACAGCGACATCAACGCCTATAGGAACTGCAGAACGTTTCCTATCCACTCGCGAATTGGGAGCTTGGTCCTGTTCATCTTGTCTATCTGATGTTGTGTGATGAAAGAAGAAAGCAAGGGTGAGCAGCAAGCCCACCAAAATAATATGTATAATGATTAACAATATATGAGCCTTCTCATAGTACTCATGAAAGTCTTGGTCAAAAGAAATGAACCAAGTTGATATCTTAATGCGATGAAGTCGCAAAATATTCAGTATATATATATACATATATACTTTTCAAAATATTGGAAGTCCTCTTCCATGCATAATATACACAGAGTTCCAGTGTATAACTGTATAAAAATATCGTTGCAAGGTGATCTCATATATCTAATCTTGTCTCAACGTTTTTCTGAAAATCTTTGTCATGCATAAGATAATCATTTACTAGATATAAGTTTAAAAGATGAAGTTACAACATACTCCAATATACTTATATCTTTTCCAAATACTACTTGAACTACCACCGTTCAAGTTATAATTAGTTTCAAAAGTTCATCACATAGATGAGACTACAAGACCAGATTTGAATAGATTAAATCTTTTAAAATATCATCAAAATACAATGAAGTTACGAGATACTTCATTTGATGCAAACATCATTTTGAAAACTTGACCCTGCCAACACTCAACAATCGCCCAATCGTAGCCTTTCTATCGAAGTGCTCTGGGTAGTGTTGCAGAAATATCCAATTGGATGATGAACTCATTACGGGAGTTTGCCGCGCCAGGAAGACCACTTACGATGATCAGTCGTAGTAGTGCAACCCCACCATTTTCTACATGTAGAGGAGAACCTGTCGGATTTACTTGTCAACCGAACACTGAACTCCTAAGGAATGGACCGCCTTAGCGGAACTTCCAGGCCATTTGGGCCAATATAATAAGGCTGGGCCGGCGCCACTCGACCACTTACGCCACTCCTAGTTCAGATGAAATCCATGACTCTGAAACGTAAAGCTCGTTCCCCCTTTCCCCAAGTAGAAACTTGTTGATACGGCTCCACCAAGAAGTCGTATCTAGTTGGAAAGGAGAACTCACCGACATTTCCCAGGCGATGCCTGTTAATGGATTAACTTGTTCCAAGAATTTTACTTCCCGAGTGTTGGGTAAGTAATCAATTCATTTATCAAAACAGCAACCTTGTTGCGAATATAAAACACACCACAGAGCCGGATCCCTCAGGTTTGGAGCGAGTATTTAAATCCCCTTCGAAAGGAGGATCTTAAATATAAAAATGAGTTTTGGGATCCGCTCTAACTTTTTAAAAATCATTTTGAAGACTCGCAAAACATTTTTAAGAATGTTTGGAGTGATGCTGATTTAACAAAATAAATCAGTCCCAATATATTAGAAAATATCTGAATATTATTATTTAAATAATATTCCCATAAAGAATAATCTTTATAAAAATAATTGAAGTAGAAGTTTTAAAAATTATACTTGAAATGAATATTAAATAACCAAAGATATACCTATACGGAAGTACTATCTTTATTTGAATAATCAAAAGTGAGTTTGATTATCGACACCTTATTCTTTAATAAAATAAAGAATATGTCTCAGCAAATAATCGAAGTCATAGATCCTCAAATGAATATTCAAATAATATTCAATAAATAAAATAAGATGAGTCATAAGCCCTCGAATGAATATTCGAAATAATATTCAATAAATAAATAAGCTGAGTCATAAGCCCTCGAATGAATATTCGAAATAATATTCAATAAATAAATAAGCCGAGTCGTAAGCCCTCGAATGAATATTCGAAATAATATTCATTAAATAATATAAAGTTATCGAATAAACCTTATTCGATTAATAGTTTTGAAAACTATAACCATATATATATATAAATATATATATATATATAAAATCTACTCGGGATCCTCGACTCCCGGTTTTAGAAAATGTTTTCACCTTTGGGTCCTTATACTAAGGGTATATGCAAATTACCGCTATTCTCTAGCATAGGTATTATCAACTGAACCAACAGATATATATGGCAAGAATACGAAACAGGCATGCATATATATACCATATCAGCATGCTTCAATATATCGCAAAATTTGCTAATTAACCAACATGCATCTATCACAAGATAATGCATATACATATATACATCACAACAACAGTATAACGGGTAGAAAACTTGCCTGAGCAGCTGGGGGTTACGAATGGCTCGGGACGAGTATGGTAACCTATAAGCAACAAGTAAGTTGGAATTAAACCAAAGTCACTTGTAAATCTATACTCTAACCAACTCAGACTCTAACGCTCATTTTGCGCTTACTGATTCTCTTAAGTCACTCGAGTACCCTCGGCTCCACCATTTTTAATAATTTAACCATTACGAGTTTTAAGGCGATTCCTTCGCGGGTGTCTTACCAACTGCCTATTACACCTTACATAAATGTTTCATACTTCAATTTGTCCTTTAAGGTCTTTAACCTACGTTTCAAAGTAAGGCGAGGGGTAAGGGTTCGTTCGCGAAACGTCGTTACTTAAAACGGCCGTTTCTCCTAAACCGTTCATCGGAATCAAACGAACCACATATCAAAACAAAGCTCGTAACATGAACTATCTAAACATGGTAATGGTCAAAATCTAGCAGTGAGTTCAAGGGTTCTGATGTTAAGAGCAAAAACAGTCTACGGTAAATCGGGCATTACGATGGCTATGTTTACGCGATTTCCCAAATTTAAACCATTCCAAAACAACCACCAACCAATCCCAATTCACAACTCAATCAAAACTCCATCCATCCTACATCATAACAGCCCCAACAACTCCACATTAACAATTTATACTTATTCCCCACATGAACTAAAAGCTTTACTTAGGTTCCTTAACTAATTATCAAGATTTATAACCCCAAAAATACCACAAAACCAACTAATCTCTACAAACTCAACCAAACTTTAAATAATAAAGCATCATGCTTCACATATACTATATCAATCATATTCATTCCTAATTATTCAAAGCTAAAGCTAGGGTTTGGAGTTTATACCTTCCTTGGAGAGTGGAGAATCAAGAGAATGGCTTGGAATTACCCTTAAAGTCCTTATCCAATCTTAATCTAAACAAAACTTCAAGAACACAAATTTTAGTTCTTGAAAAACACTATTCACCATCTTCTTCCATGATTTATAGAAAAAGATTGGCTTGGAATTAGAAGCTTAAACTTATAGGAAGTATGTAACTATCCATGGGGAAGCTTAGATAAATACCTTGCTAAATAGTAAGTGGTGGAGCTTGGATCTTCATTTTGTTAAGAAAGAAGCCGAGAGCTTCATGAAGAAATGAAATATCTTTGTGTTTTGTGAGTTGTTTGCTTGGTTACTAGCTTTTGATTTTAGTAAATTACCTTTTTAACCATGAAATTTGTGTGGTTATTAATCAACCACACCTCCTTCCCTTATGTCATGCTTAGGTCATCCTCATGATGTCATCCTCCCCTCCTTGTCCTCTTCTCATTGGTTGGGTGACATCATCCTCTCTAATCCCTTTGATTAACTTCCTAATTATTTGCCTAATGACCGCTGATCTGTTATACGGTTCGCTTAACTTTCGTTTTCGTTTATCGTTTGAGGGATCATACCCGGGATCTTATTACTTAGGTTCCCTTAACCTTTCTCAATATATTGTATTCCTTTTATGATCCTCTCTTATAATCCTTTAATTTAAATCCTTTTTATCCTGTTACCTTATACTCAATTCTTTCCGTATCTAGTGGATTTCCGGGAAAAATCAAAGTGTTCGGAATTGGATTCTGACGATCTTTACATACACTTATATACCACATAGAGTACTAATAATATCCCAGAAGATCAATAACAGAACCCCTACATAGTGTGGCATGAAAAGTTTTCTCATTCAGCATAATCTGCAAAATCACTATTCATAAGGGTTTCAAAATTTCCAAAAATTGGGGTTATTACAATAGATAATGTTGGCATATCTTAAGACATATCTTGCTAGCTTCCTAGGTTACAAGCTAATCTATTTAGTCTTAGGTTTTAGCTTTACTATTCCTAGCTTTAGGTTATCATGCTTCGTAGTTTAGGTTACTATTTGGTAACCTAGCCATGGTTAGTTTCTAACCATGGTTAGTTAGTTTAGTTAGTTTGGTTCGATACATTTATTTATTCATTTACGCGTTTTCTCGGTCGCTTAATCGTTTTCGTAATAATTTCTCGTAAACGGTTCGTGGTGTAAATCCTTTCACATACATTCTTTATGTTTTGAAGTATCGTTCTTGGATATAAATCCGTAGGATTTTAAATTAGTAATTATGTTGTGATTCCCGTAATCCTTGATGGTTAGTAGATACGGTCATTTTTCAAAATTCGTTTTTTTCGAAAACTAATAGCGTTTACCTACACTTATTTGGTACGTATAATCATGTTATCAACTCTGAAACTCAATTTCTCATGCACAACATAGTGTGGGCTAAAAAGTTTTTTCCCATATGTCAGGGTTACTATTCATTAAGCATTTTACAAGGTCTCAAAAATTCGAGTTAGTATATTACTATTCATTAAGGTCTTTTACTGATGTCAAAAATTTGGGTTCTTACACCTAGAGCTTGGTATGACACTCTATCAGAATTCCTCCAGAAGCATGGTTTTACTAGAGGTACCATATACAAGACTCTCTTTTAAAAGAAACATGGTGAAGATATGATCCTAGTTCAGATCTATGTGGATGATATCATTTTTGGTTCTACTAATGAGAAGTTTTTCCAAAGATTCTCTAAGCTTATGCAAATTGAATACGAAATGAGTATGATAGAGGAACTGAGTTACTTTCTTGGACTTCAAGTTATTCAAAGAAGTGATGGTATCTTCATCAACCAAACTAAGTATGTCAAGGATCTATTGAAAAAGTTTGGTATGGTTGATTGTTCACCTGCATCTACACCTATGTCTACTGCAACAAAGTTGGATGAAGATAAAAAGGGCAAGAGTGTAGATATCTCAAGCTATAGAGGAATGATTGGATCATTGCTTTACTTAACTGCTAGTAGACCAGACATCATGTTTGCTACATGTCTGTGTGCAAGATTTCAAGAAAATCCAAAAGAATCACATTTGATGGTTGTAAAGAGGATTTTCAGATATTTGGAGGGAACTCCAAACTTGGGATTATGGTATCCTAAGGGAACTGGTTTTGAAGCTGTTGGTTACATAGATACAGATTTTGCTGGATGCAGGGTTGATAGGAAGAGTACTAGTGGAAGCTGTCAATTTCTTGGACAAAGACTTGTATTCCAGTATAGCAAGAAACAACAATTTGTATTAACTTCTACAGCTGAGGCTGAATACATAGCTGCAGGAAGCTGTTGTGCTCAAGTGCTTTGGATTAGAAATCAGTTAATGAATTATCGCCTAGTGTTACACAAAATTCCAAATATATGTGACAATACTAGTGCTATATCTATAGTAGCTAATCCAGTTAACAATTTTAGAACAAAGCACATTGATGTAATGTACCATTTTATTAGAGAACATGCTACAAATGGTACCATTGAGCTCATTTTTATTCCAACAAAAAAATAATTAGCTGACATTTTTACTAAACCTTTGGATAAAGAAACTTTCACTAGACTTGTTGGTGAAATTGGAATGCTTAATTCTTCATCCTGAGGCAAGAACTCAACTAATGTTTTGCAGCAGATTAATTTCCAGTAAATCAAAATTAATTTGATTTAATTGGAAATTAACTGAAATATAAATTATAAATATTTCAGAAATCTCTGCATATTTATAAAATTCAAAATTCAACTTGGAATTTTTCAAATTCTAAGTAAACTGCTCAGTATTAATTTACATTTTTAATATGTAAAATTAACACAAGGCAGAATTAAAATGATCAAAAGTATATAGAGAACTGAGTTCTCGATAAGTATAATTGACTTCTCGACAAGTCATTTTAGGACTTCCCGAGTGAGTTCTGGATAAGTCAATATTCTGACTTCTCGATTGACTTCTCAATAGGCTTAAATATGACTTATCGATAAGTCTTTGTAGAGTTCTCTAATAGTGTTAATTCACAGAGTTCGCTACAAGTATAATTTTTGACTTATCAATAACTCAGAACTGAAATAATTTAATTTAATAAATTATTTTGGTAAAATACTTTTGGAAAATATATTCTAAGTTTATTTTGAATTTATTCAAATAAAAGTTGGAATTAATTCAGTCCATTTTTGGAAAACTGGGTGTTTAATTGACATCTCGATAAGTCAATTTTTAGTTCTCTATAAGAGTAATTTAAAATGACTTCTCGATATGTACTTCATTTCTTAAAATGACTTCTTGATACAAATGTCAAATGTCTATTTTTGAGTTCTCGACAAGTCATTCACTTTTACTATAAATTCCCAGACTTCTCGATACATATACATACTTACAGTTTTCGAGATCTCAAGTGACCTAGCCTTTCAAGCAAAAACCGATTTCTCTCTCGTTTCTCCTCCTTTCTCAAAAATTTCTTTTACCCACTAAAATTCATACTTATCTCAATGGCAGCAAACACTATTATACCTTTCATCCCGAAGGAGACCAATTTCCTTGCATTTTTAGATGCAAATCAAGCTCCTAAAGCTTTTAAAGGCTTTCTCAAGTTCTTATCTGAAACTTACCTTGTTAGAGCTCTAACAGCTAACCCAGTTCTGTATCTGGATGTATTGGGTGACTTCTGGAACTCAGCTGTGACTAGGACAGTTATTCATGAAGATCAATCTTCAAGCTTGGTTGTCAAATGTCAAATCAAAGGACAACAAGTGGAAATAACTAAAGCTGACATGAACTTGGCCTTGAACATTCCAACTGATAAGGTGGTAGGGATCCCAACTCAGGAAGAGCTCTATGAATTCATGGACTTTATCAACTATTCTAAAAAGATCAACTTGGAAAGCTTGAACAAGAAGAACTTGAGAAGGGAGTGGTCATTCCTATTTGACTCTGTGATAAGAGCTTTCACTTGCAGGAAGTCAGGGTTTGATAACATCTCTAGTGTTGTCCAAAACTGGTGTACTCTATGGCTCACAACAAATAGATCAATGTAGGTCACTACATATTGGAGGAGATGAGCACCAGGCTGATCATGCCATTGAAGTCAAGAGGTAAAGAAATATTCCTTCCTAGATTTATCATGTCTGCTTTAAATCATAAAGTTAATGACATACATATGCTAAAAGGTGTAAATAGGTCACTAATTGGCAATTGTAAACAAGTGTCCAAAATTCTATTTGGATCACTTATTACTAAAAATAAGGTACATGTGGGTCTTAGATTAACACCTTTCATGATTGAAAGATTTAGGACATATCCTTATCCTATGCCGGACATGAGAACAAGTGTTAGTCAACCCAGTACAACAATGGTTTCTGAGCCTGTGGAAGTACAAACACAAGCACACCCACGGGAACCTACCCAAGTTGATCATGTTCCTTCAAAACACGTAGAAGCTAGGAAGCCAACCACCTCATCTTCTCAAAAGGATGAGGTGAGTAAAAAGAAGAGAGAGGGGATAACCCTAACTGTGGTAACTGAGAGTGGTGAGGAGATAGATGAAAAAGAGTCACCTCTGATCAAAAGATCCAAAAGGAGTAAGCAAACTGAGCTAGTCACTCTAGCCTCCTCTGTATCCTCCCAATAGGATGCAGTTGTAAAAGCGACCAGTAGTGAGTCTGCACAGCCTGCACAAGAAGCACTTCAAGTGTATGGTAGGAGAAATAAGGAAGGCACACACTGTGAGGACACATCTCTTGAAGCTCCCTCATTCATTCAGGGGGAGCTGCCAACACTCACAACTGAGCAAAAAATTCTTATGACTAAAATTTCTTCTATTCCAATTCCACTTGAATCCACTTCTCAAGTGCAACAAAAATCAAGTGACTTAACTCAAGAAGTTTTGCTCACCACCCAGACACTACATTTAGATGGTGAGAGGCTACATGTTGGGGTAGACCTTGATGACACCATCAAAACCATGGGGGTTTCATCAGTTTTTACTGAAGACCCCATGGATGTTTCTAATACACCTTCATGTGCAAAACAGTCTTCACAGACTTCAAGGTTTGAGGGTAGTACTCCTGAGGGGGAGCTATCTAAATCCTCTCCAATTCAATTGGAGGTTCCTCATGTAGGGACAACTCCCCCCACAACCCTAGCAGAAATTTCCTGGGCAGTTGAAGCTAGGAGTACAATTGCCCATGATCCTGTCATAGGGGAGGCAAGTATAGCACATTCAAGTGCCAGTGTATTGCAAGACACACAAGGGTTTGAGGCTAGTGTACATGACAATAACCTAGTCAAATCCCCTCCAATTCAATTGGAGGTTCCCACTACAAGTGGAGGACAACACATTGTCAAAACCACAAAGCAATCTGTGAGTCAAACTGTGACTTCAGTCACAGGTGTTTCTGAGCCATCAACCTCACAACCTCAACAACCTCACATTCTCACCAACTGGCTGCAATAATCTGTCTCTCAACCCACATCTGTAGATGATCTCTTAGTGGAGCAGATTTTTGGACTGACAAACATCTTTCAACATCTACTCACTTCTAATATGAGCAATCAGGACTATCAGGCCATCATGCTCACCTACAATAAAGATGTGGAGAAATAGAAGAAGAAGATTGTAAATGATGAAGAACAAGATGGCAATATGGATGTATGGTTATCTCAAGACTTTGTGTTGGAGATGGATCAAGTCTGGGCCAGATTCAGGGAAGAGTATGTTACTATCCTTGGAAACAATGCAAAGGCCTTGACTCCACAAGAAGTATGTGATGCAGTCACAAAAGTGCACAAAGCTCAACTCAATGCTTTTTACCTTTTTGGTAAAGCTCTTGAAGTGAAATTGACTGGTCATGAAGATAGGATCAAGAAGATGGTAAGGGAAAATATGGATGAAATCATTCCCTCTCAAACTGAGATCAAAAATTAATTCAAACACTTCTCAGACCAAATGTCCAGATATGATCTCAGTGGTGTAGATAAAAGCATGAAACAACTCAAGGACTCCTTTGTTTCCTTGCACAATCAAGTTCAAAATCATATCACCAACTCTAATGACACAAGGTTGAAGTTGGATCAGGTGCACACTGCAAGATACACTCCTTCTCCTTTGGTCATGGATGAAATTCAGAAATTTATACAAGTTACATTTGGGTCATCTACTGTTGTATCTATATAAAGCTCCCATCAACCTGCATCTACTTCAACAAATCTACAGATTCAATCTCTACAAGGTCAAGTCACAGCATTGCAAGACTCCAACTCTTCTCTCACTGCACAAGTCCAGGTCTTAACTTCTCTAGTCAAGAGTCAACAGACTGACATCCAAACCCTGGTGGACTCTCACAGGCATCTTCAAATGCAAAACTCAGTTGCCTTGGGTACCATCATGGGGAAGCTCAACATTGCACTGCCTGCCTTACCTGAACAGATTAGACCAGAAATTTCATCTCCTCTTCTCATGCCTGTTTCCAAGACTAAGGGGGAGATTGAGGCTAGGATTGCACAATCCAGGGATGCTACACAATCTCAAAAGTATGTTCAGGAGGGAAAAAGCTCACATACTCAAGTTGATGTTGGCAAAGAAAGACTACTGAGAGTCGTAGAAGGACCTAATCAAGATCAGGAATTCAATGATCTTCTAGAAGCACTAAAAGTGTCTCTTCAACAAAACTACATGAGTTACAAGAAAGCTTTAGACAAGAATATAAATTTTGTAAGAGCAGTGGTGGTGAAGATTGCACAATCCAGGGATGCTACACAATCTCAAAAGTATGTTCAGGCGGGACAAAGCTCACATACTCAAGTTGATGTTGGCAAAGAAAGACTACAGAGAGCTGTAGAAGGACCTAAACAAGATCAGGAATTCAATGATCTTCTAGAAGCACTAAGAGTGTCTCTTCAACAAAATTACATGAGTTGCAAGAAAGTTTTAGGCAAGAATATAAATTTTGTAAGAGCAGTGGTGGTGAAGATTGTCAACTTTCTACATAAGAGAATTGTGATGAACATCAATGATGGTGGGGTAGACAGATGTCTTCAGGTTACTTTGGAATGCCTTCAAACATTGAGGGCATCTGAATTGGATGTTATGATTGACAAAGTCCACCAAGTAATTCCTGAAGACACTCAACTTTTACATAAGCTTAAAAAGGCACATGTAGCAACTTTTCCAGAAGCCTATCTATCTCCAAACAAGGGAATTGTTTATGTCTGCCCATTCACCAAGCAAGCCAAGCATCTCTATATTCCTAAGCATTGTGTCAGATCAAATTTAAGGTTGCTCATAACTCTACAATCTGATTTAAAGATCAAGAAGAGCAAGAAATATGAAGATGTTGAGATGATAAAAATCTTGGAAAGATACCTGAGAGATTATGACAACATGTTGTCAGCTCCTATTACAATCTAAGGAAAGATGAGGATGCTGATGAGCATAAAGATGTTCAAAAACCTTCTGGCTCAAATCCAAGTCAATCCAAGGCAACTAGCAGCAAGGTCAAGAAGCAGGAGGAGAAGAAGAATGATGAAAAGAAAAAGGGAAGTGAGAGGAGAACTAAAAGGCTCATGATAGCTCAGAACCACATCAATCCCTAAAAATCCAAACAGAATTAGCTCAAATCTCAGCTCAACCTTTAACATCAACTATCTCAAACATCAAACCACCTTCAATCTCAAAGCCAAAATTTTTGTACAAACAAACAGCCAACTCTTTCCTAAAAATCCCAATCACCACAAGCCAGACAAATCTCAAGAAAATCAAAACCCTACCCTTAACCAAGACTTCACATTAAGTCAATCTCAAATATATTGGAAAAAAGCCCAAGAAAGTCAAGCCTACAAAGAAAGGAGAAGTCACTGAAACGGCCATCTGGAATTGCTTCAAGCAATATGACTTTCTACCTCAAAATTGGTGCATCTCAGATGAAGACCATTTTCAACAACTTGCTGAGGAAATAGTCAAAGTCTGGATTGTATCTCTTAGGGAAGTTAGAATTTTCTATGAAGATGGTTCCTTCACCTTTCTTGGCAGCAAATTAATGGACTCTCTTTCAACCATAGAAATTAAGAGAATAATAAGCTTGCTAAAGAGCAAGGATACTGCTACAAGGGCATGGAGATCAGTTCTAGATGAATGGTTGATTGAAAGGGAGGAAACAAAGAAAAGAGATGAGGCTGAAGCTGAAGAGAGAAGGAGGAAGTATGATGAAGAAATAAAGATGTATATACAAAGATCAAAAGAGATAAAGGCCAAAAGAATGAGCAGAATCTCTAAAGATGGGAAATTTCTAAACATTAAAGCTAGTGGATTCTCAAGGTTCAGAATAGATTTGCTAGATAGTGGTTATCCCAAGGTAGCAAGACAGAAACTTGTAGAAGCTCTAAGTGGAACACCTATAATAGAAGAATGTGAAATTCTAGATCACTTGAAAGATTTACTTAGAGAAGAAGCAGACACAAAAATTGTCTTTACCTGATACTTATAATCATTAAATCATGTAAATCTTATGTTGTACAAAAGTTGTAATTCAATCAAGCTTTGTGTATTAATTTTATTTTCCATCATTTTAAACTTGGGGTTAGTCTTATTAACAGGCATGAATTTGTGTTAAGCAATCTTCTAACAAATTGGGGGAGATTGTTGTATAAGACATGCTTGTACTTTAACAAGACTGAGACATTTTATCAACCCTAAGTAAGTTGTATTGTTATCTTAATTTGCATTTTGTACTTGTAACAATCAAAGTCTGTGAATATATCAAAGGAGCAGACTGGAGCCTTTTTCTATAAACAGTGTCAAGCCTAAGAATTCTGTCTGGAAGAAGATCATGAAGATCATGCCTCGGAAGAATTATGAAGAAGCTTGGAGTTGAATAAATCTGTTTTAGGAAAAATATTCTAAGTCAAGATCTCTACAAGTCACAGATTTAGTGTTATGGAGAAGTCATTCGAGAACTCCAGAATGACTTATAGAGAACTCAGAAAAGCTTATAGAGAACTCAGAGATATCGACAAGCCAAATTGAAGACATGAAGATTGGAGATATAGACAAGTCATTTCTTCACTAGAGAACTCAGAGTTATCGATAAGTCAACATTCATTAGAGAACTCGGAGTTATCGATAAGTCAAATTCCACTAGAGAACTAAGAGATATCGATATGTCAAAATTCATTAGAGAACTCTGAGATATCGATAAGTCAAATTTGACTAGAGAACTCTGAGATATCAACAAGTCAAGAAGTCACTAGAGAACTCAGAGATATCGATAAGTCAAAGTGAAGATATGAAGACTAGAGATCTCGACAAGCCAAAATTCTCTTATAGCGTATGAAATAGCGTATTTGTTTAGACGCTCGATTCCATATGAAATAGCGTATTCTTTTGCCAAAATCGGACACCAGACATAGATTTTAGCAAATCCGCTGCATCTGATTCAGAATCGTATCAAATACAATTCTTATAATAAGAACAAACACAAAACATGTATATATCAGTATATATACAGTCATCATATAATTATACAACTCTCATGAATATCATATATTCAAAACATATATATACGCATATATAAACATAACATGTAAAACATACAAAATCGCATACATAACATTCGTGGAATATTGTATACATGTTATCATCATAAAACCAGTAAACACATAAATGAATTAAACACTTTTCGCAAGTAGCTATAATGTCATTGTTGGGTTTCCAGCACATAAACGCAACGGAAACAATAATTAAAAACATAAAAAATCAGAATTTTCAAAACCCACCGCAGGATCCATGCGAAAAACATATATTTAATTCGTAGAACATATTGTTTACCTTAAAAAGCTTTCCTAATTGGTTGACTAATGGAGATCTAAAGCTTCTCCAATCACCATGCATCCCGCTCTCGCAATCTATGCTCTATCGGTATCCACACGAATGCTTGAACTCAAGGATTGGATGTGAACTAGCACAAACCCGTTTCTTCTTGCTCTCTCCATCTTCTCTCTTGGTGGCTAGGGTTTTAGTAAAAGTCTTGCCCACAAAATCAGCCACACAAGAGATATTATATAGAGACTAGAAAAATGAATTATAACTCTTAACTAATTATGAGTTATTATTAATTCGAAATTCCTATTTGTATTATAATTAAGTCTCACTTAATTATTTAACAAATAAATGTCATAATTAATATTAGTAAATTTGAATATCATTATTTATCTAATTAATTAAGTCAAACTTAATTAATATTATAAATAAATCAAATTACTTTAATTTAATTTAAATCTAATTTAAATTAAATAATCCTTCAAGCATTCTTTGTGTGTGACCCTATAGGTTATTATTACATTGGCAACGGATTTTAAATCTAATTTAAAATTGTAAACAATGAGCGGCATCTAGTAATACATCATTGCTACCCAAGTAATAATAATTGAACCGGTGATCGATTAAACTTTTCGTGAATAATGTACAATATAATATAATCCCTTTAACCACATATTATAGATTAAACTAGAGGCATGTAATGTGTCATCTTCATCAATGTTTAATCTAGGTTTTCTTGATCAATGAGTAGACTATCATATCAAACCAACATTTGAGCATGGCCACGCATTTCATAGTCTAGTTCACACAAGAGGCCAATAATATCACTCCTAAAATAGGAGGGTTAAATCCCATGTAGATCATTCATATTTCTCATACGATTCATAATATACCCAATGTCCAATTTTATCATTACCCGGTCAAGGATAACTTTTAATGGAATCAATGTATATTAATTCTCGTATAGAAATATAATAACTTCAGGTCTAAGGATCATTACATCATTATCACTGTGAGAATTACTTATGACACAACAGACATGTAGAATCTCACATTGGGTCTATCCAGTATGTTAGATATATTTGAGACATGTCTAATGTGTTTCATGTTTAGTTTTCAGATCTTAACAAACAGGAAATATCAGTACTTACTGAAATCAGCACTTTACTGGAAGTCAGAACTTAAGGATATCAGTACTTAAATTATCAGGAGATAATTATCAGAAGATGGATATCAGAACTTAAGTGCGGAAGGACGAACAGTTAAGGAAAAGCTGATTGAAAGGAAAGAAGATCAAGACTAAATAAAGAAGAGATATGCATAGAGAAGATTTCTATGAAAGATAGAAGAATTGGAAAATAAGATATCTAATTGATATATTTTAGGATACAGAATCATATTCAATATCAATTAGCGATTATCTTGTAACTGTGTAGTATATAAACACAGACATAGGGTTTACACTATATGTGTTATCATAATCGAAGTTATTATTTATTGTAACCCTAGCAGCTCTCGTGATAATATGTTCATCACTGAGAGAGGACAGTTCCATATTGTAACAGAGTTTAATAAAGTTTGTTTTCTATTACTTGGTTTCTTTAATTCGATTTGATTGTGATAAACACTGTATTCAACCCCCTTCTACAGTGTGTGTGACCTAACAAGTGGTATCAGAGCTAATCTGTTAACACACAAACAGTTTAAGATCCGAAAACAATCATGTCTAAAGAAGAACAAACTCCAACCAAGCCCACCAAAATTGAAGAACCTCCAAAGACTCAAATCCATAGTCGATATGAGACTATTAGAGTTCCCATATTGAAACCATCTGAATATCCCATATGGAAGGTGAGGATGTCTATGTTTCTGGAAGCTACTGATCTAGAATACCTTGACTGAATCAATGAAGGACCACACAAGCCAACCAAACTCTCTGTTGTAGTTGCAGGTGAACCAGCAAAGTCTGTACCAAAGGAGAAGAGTGATTACACTGCTGAAGATATCTCATCAATTGCTAAGGATGCTAAGGTACGACACTTGCTGCATAGTGCCATTGATAATGTAATGTAAAACAAGGTAATTAACCGCAAGACTGCAAAGGAGATATGGGATTCCTTGGAGACAAGGTGCCAGGGAACTGATTCAATTAAGAAAAACAAGAAGACTACACTCACTCAAGAGTATGAACACTTTGACTCAAATCCCAATGAGTCATTAACTGGTTTATATGACATATTTGTCAAACTCTTGAATGACTTGTCACTAGTTGACAAGGAATATGATCTTGAAGATTCAAATCTTAAATTCCTATTAGCTCTTCCTGAATGTTGGGATTTGAAGGCCACCACTATAAAAGACAACTATGCTCTTGAAGAAACAACTCTTGATAAAATTTATGGGATGTTCAACACTCATGAACTTGAGATGGAACAAATAAGCAAGAGGAATGGATGAAAGTTAAGGACTGTTGCTCTTAAGGCTGAGGAGGAATCCCCCAAAGCAGCTGCATCAAGGAAAAGCAAGGGAAAAACTCTCATCACAAAGTCTGATACTGAATCATCAAGTTCTGATACTGATGATGACTCAGAAACTGAAAGCTTACCTGAGATGGATCCTGATGAAGAGATGTTGAAGTTGTGTGCTCTTATGGTGAAAGAAATCACAAGGATTGCATACAGGAAATTCAGAAAGGGGAAGAAATTTTCCAGGAAAGGTGCAAATTCTGATAAGAAGGGTTTCAGAAAATCTGAAGGCAAAGGAGGAAAGTCTGACAGAGGATATTACTCAAATGTCAAGTGCTACAACTGTGGTGAGAAAGGCCACATATCTCCTGATTGCAAGAAAGTAAAGAGTGACAAAGGCAAGGCTCTTGTCACAAAGAAGAAAAGCTGGACAAACACTTCAAATTCTGAAAGTGAGGTGAACTATGTCTTGATGGCAAATGTTGATAGCAGTTTTGATGCTGCTGAATTAAAGGTACCTCAAACTACTTATGTCTTTCATACTGATGATATTAATGAGTTGAGAAGATATCTTAAAACCATGTTCATTAGTTATAGAGATCAAACTTTAACATATGAAAGATTAACCCCTGAAAATCTTGCTTATAAAAAGAGGAATGATTATTTAGAAAAGTAGTTAGTTTTGTTCCATCAAACTCAGAAAGATAGAGATGATGCTTTCTATGTTAGGGATGAAGTACTTAAAATGAATGAATCTCTAAAAAATGAGTTAGAAAAGAAAAGAGAGATTATCAGGACTTGGACTAACTCTGGCAGAACAACTCAAAATTTGTTAAGTAGTGGAAACTGGAAAGAAGGCTTAGGTTATGGAGATGATAAGAATGATAAGGGAACTGTAGAGAGTTGAGCCTATAGTTGTTAAACAAAAGCCAAAGGTAAATCCTGTTAAGTTTGTAGCTGTAAAGTCTGATATTGATAAATCAGAAGTTAAAGACAGATTAACTTCTGACAAACCAAAACAGGATAAGCCAACTGAAGTTAACATAGGCTTAATGACTAAGAAGCAGCTTAAGCATAAGCTGAAAGATGTTAAGAATGTAAACAAGGTAAAGCTACCTAGGAAAAATAGGAATGGAAAGGAAGGTGTGAATAAAAGTAATGATTATAAGCCTGTTCCTAATGCTCCTAGAAAGACATGTCATAACTGTGGAAATTTTAACCATCTGGCTTCTTTTTGCAGGAAAAATAAGAACATAAACTCCTTACCTTCAAAGTCAGGATTTAAGAGTCATTCTGTTAGATATAGGCCACAAAATCCTTGTTTTCATTGTGGTAGTTTATGGCATTCCATTTATACTTGTAAGGAATATCATAGTTTGTACTATGATTATTATCAAATAAAACCTTCTTTAAAGAAAGTTAGCATTGTTCCTTCTAGTGTAAGTTCTGATGCAAAGTCTGATAGTGTAAATGCTAATAAGAAAAATGTTAACATAAACTCTGATGCTAAATCCGCTGGAAATGTTAACAAACTTAATAAGGCCAAAGGATCCAAGCAAGTCTGGATCCTTAAAACTAATCATTAGTGGTCTTTGTGATTGCAGGGCAACAGGAAAGACATCATAGTTCTGGACAGTGGATGTTCAGGACATATGACTGGAAATAAAGCCCTGCTATCAGACTTTGTGGAGAAAGTTGGCCCAAGTGTTTCTTATGGAGATGGCAACATGGGAAAAACTTTGGGATATGGCAATATCAATCTGGGGAATGTCATCATTGAAAAAGTAGCTCTGGTCTCAGGACTTAAACACAAGCTGCTCAGTGTTAGTCAAATCTATGACAGAGGTTATCATGTGGATTTCTTTGCAGAAGACTGTGAAGTTGTAAGCAAATCTACAGGAAAAGTTGCTCTGAAAGGATACAGGCATGGTAACATTTATGAAGCCAAGCTTTCAACAAGTACTGATGGTTCTGCAATCTATCTGTTAAGTAGAGCATCAATTGAAGAAAGCTGGAATTGGCACAAGAAACTCTCTCATTTAAATTTCAACAATATAAATGAAGTAGTCAAGAAAGATCTTGTGAGAGGTTTTCCAAAATCACTATTTGCTCCTGATGACCTTTGTGATTCATGTCAGAAAGCAAAACAAAGAAAATCCTCTTTCAAGAGCAAGACTGAATCATCAATTCTTGAGCCTTATCACCTACTACATGTTGATCTATTTGGTCCAGTGAATGTCATGTCTATTGCAAAGAAGAAATATGCTATGGTGATAGTGGATGAGTTCACCAGATATATATGGGTGTATTTCTTGCACACAAAAAGTGAAACTGCATCTATTTTGATTGATCATGTCAAGCAACTGGATAAATTGGTCAAAGATTCTGTGCAGATCATAAGAAGTGATAATGGCACTGAGTTTAAGAATTCGATCATGGAAGAGTTCTGCAAAGACCATGGAATAAAGCAGGAATTTTCTGCTCCTGGAACTCCACAGCAAAATGGAGTTGTTGAAAGAAAGAATAGAACTATTATTGAAGCTGCACGAACTATGCTTGATGAAGCAAAGTTGCCAACTTACTTTTGGGCTGAAGCTGTGTAGACTGCTTGTTTTACTCAGAATGCAATACTCATTAACAAGCATGGAAAAACACCATATGAGATGGTGAAGAAAAAGAAGCCAAATCTGAAGTATTTTCATGTATTTGGATGCAAGTGTTTTGTTCTTAAGACTCATCATAAACAGCTATCCAAATTTGATCTAAAAGCTGATGAAGGAATTTTTGTTGGATATCCACTTTCCACAAAAGCCTTCAGAGTCTACAATTTAAGAACAAGGGTTGTCATGGAATCTATCAATGTCTCTTTTGATGATAAGAAGATTACAGGACTTGAAGATTTCAATGATCATGATCAGCTGAGATTTGAGAATGAAGTTTTAAATTCTGATACTGTAAATTCTGGCAGTCTAAATCCTGATACTGCAAACTGTGATGGATTAAACTCTGATGTTATTGAAACTGTGGTGACTACGCCAAAGGAAGATGCACCTGTGCAGGGGGAGCATACTGAAGATACAACCACATTTCAAGAAGCATCAGAACCTACAACAGGCTCTTCAAGTTCTGATTCATCAAGTTCTGATGGGCCAAGTTCTGATAATTCTGGAAACTCAAGTGCTGATATTTCTGGAAACTCAAATTCTGAAGAATCCAACTCAGAGAGCATAATTTCAGGGGGAGAATCAGAAAATGTTGATGAAGACATCATGGATCATAGGAGAGCATCCAGTTCTAGAGAAAATCTTCCATCTGTAAGGAAGTGGACTAAAGCACATACACCTGACTTAATTATTGGAAATCCTGATGCAGGTGTCAGAACTAGAACAACTACATCAAATGAATGTCTTTATCACTCTTTTCTCTCTCAGACTGAACAAAAGAAAGTGGAAGAAGCTCTTCAAGATGCTGATTAGGTGCAAGCAATGCAGGAAGAGTTAAATGAATTTAAAAGAAACAAAGTCTGGACCCTAGTGCCAAGACCAAAGAACAAATATGTTGTTGGTACAAAGTGGGTGTTCAAAAACAAAACTGATAGTGATGGCATAATTACAAGGAATAAAGCAAGGCTGGTTGCAAAAGGATATTCTCAACAGGAGGGAATTGATTATGATGAAACATTTACACCAGTTGCTAGATTGGAAGCCATAAGGATATTTTTGGCTTATGCTGCTCACAAAAAGTTTACAGTCTTTCAAATGGATGTGAAAAGTGCTTTTCTCAATGGAGAATTGGAAGAGGAAGTATATGTTGAACAACCTCCAGGTTTTGTAGATTCAAAATTTCATAATCATGTCTACAGACTAGACAAAGCACTTTATGGCCTTAAGCAAGCTCCAAGAGCATGGTATGAGACACTAGCTCAGTTTCTTCTGGAAAGTGGATTTAACAGAGGAACTATTGACAAAATATTTTTTTATCTCAACCATGGAAAGGACTTACTTTTGGTGCAGATATGTGTTGATGATATCATTTTTGGTTCTACAAATGATAGACTTTGTAAAAAGTTTGCCAAGCTGATGCAGTCAAGATATCAAATGAGTATGATGGGGGGACTTAGCTATTTTCTAAGTCAAGCAGAATGAAGAAGGCACTTTTATTTGTCAATCTAAGTACACCAGAAACTTGCTGAAGAAATTTGGAATGCAAGATTGTTCAAGTGCATCCACTCCCATGGCCACTGCAACAAAATTGGATAAGGATACTGGTACATCAGTAGATATTACTGATTACAGAGGTATGATTGGCTCATTACTCTATCTAACTGCAAGTAGACCTGATATCATGTATGCTACCTGTCTTTGTACGAGATTTCAAGCAGATCCAAGAGAACCTCACTTAACAGCTGTGAAAAGAATTTTCAAGTACCTTAAGGGTATAGCTGACCTGGGATTGTGGTATCCTAGAGAATCAGATTTTAAGCTAATAGGTTACTCAGATGCAGATTTTGCAGGATGCAAAATTGACAGGAAAAGCACAAATGGAAGCTGCCAATTTCTTGGAGGCAGATTGGTTTCTTGGTTTAGCAAGAAACAGAAATCAATTTCCATATCAACTGCAGAAACAGAGTACATTGCTGCAGGAAGCTGTTATGCACAAATTCTTTGGATGAAGAATCAGTTACTGGATTATGGGTTAGAATTTTCTAAAATTCCTATTTACTGTGATAATCAAAGTGCTATTGCTATGACAGGTAATCCAGTTCAACACTCAATGACAAAGCACATCAGCATTAGGTACCACTTCATAAGGGAACATGTGGATGAAGGTACAGTGGAATTGCATTTTTTTCCAACAGATCAACAACTAGCAGATATCTTCACAAAACCACTGTGTGAAGATACTTTTACAAGATTGGTAAATGAACTTGGAATGGTTTTAGGTTCTTTCTCTAAATCTGCTTAGTTTATGTCCTGATACATCAGACTTTATGATCAGTATCTACAGATATTACTATCTTTGTGTATTATGTGCTTAAATTGAAATTTGCTTAAGTGCTGATTGTTGTCTGATGTGAATTTCTAAACTCTGATAGTGATATGAATGTTTTTATGACTATTCAATCCAATGAGGATAACTGTGCTAGATGCAGACCTAGTAATCTTTAATATACTAAGATCTCATATTTGAAGTAATTGTTTATGTGGAAATCTTTTAACACAAGCAAATTCTGATATTGAGCTTAGTTAAAGTTTACTTTGTGTATCTTGTTACTAAGTCAAAAACTAGAATAGTGCTTCTTATCTGTTAAATTCTGATGTTGGTAAATCTGATGGATGTACTAAGTGCTGATACGCCTCACTTATCAAAAGAAAAAGAAAAGAAAAGAAAAGAAAAATCAGGTACTCATTTGAGATCTAGAGTAAAAATATGGAAGGGACGACCCAAGTGCATTGCTGGTATTAAGTTATATGCATTAGAAAAGCAAAATAAAATTTTCTTGGTGACTTTTCACATTCTCTAATTACTGGAGAAATACTCTGATAATAGCATAAATTCTGATAAGCAGTCGTGACTCACTTACACTGAGAAGCCACTGTAAATGGAATTTCAAAAGAATCATAAAATGAGCACAAAACAGTTGAGGTGGACTCATGCATGAACTCATTCTATAGTAGACTTCAGAATAATGACAGCTTTTGAGCAAAGTTCTTAGTTATGACTTACTTCTAAGATGTGCTGAAGTGAATCAGACTTTAATCTTTATCTGATATTTAGCTTACTGAACACACATACACTCCATATGAATGATGAAAATTTCTGTGGTGATAAATGTTATTTTAGATGAAGAGTTTAAGTGTCAGTTGCATAAATTTTGAGGACAAGTTCTGATGGAAGTTCTGATGCTTAAGTTCTGATGAAATCATATCAGTACTTGTGTGAAGAATTACAAGAATAAAACATTCACTTTTCGAGTTAAGGAACCATGCTCTGATGACTGTTAAGTTCTGATATAAGTCTAAGTTCTGATATTAAATCCTGATTCTTTACTTGACTTATTTGTGGTTAAATCTGAAACAGTCATATTTCAAATCAGATTATGTTTGGGTGAGATATAAACGGTCAAAATAATTTAGGTTAGTGGTACTCGTATATGCACAGTAATTTTTTACTTGTTTCGTGTGCTCATTAACTCCTGTTTTAAGCTTCCAATGGTTGTCATAATTACTCATCGATCTAGGGAGACGAGGTTTTACTTCTTTTCGTTTCACACTCCCTGCATCCCTTGGTCTTCCCTTGTCTACATAACTGACTGATAATCCTTCAGTAAAAACCAATTCTTTCTTCTCTCAAACAATGACTCAGTTTGGGTGGTTTTACTGCTATGGCTTAGACAAGGTGACTATTTGGAACAATGGAGTTCCAACTCGTTATCCTATCAACAACATTCCTTCTAATCTCGGGATTCAATTTCCAGAAATCATTAAAAATGATTTGTTGACTGTTCAAAGAGATCTTCATCTCCGTTCTCTTCGTCAGCAGGAGAGAATCATTCGTATTGCTATTCTTTTTATTGAAGATAGGAAGAAGAATTAATTGCTATCCTCCTGTTTCTCTTCACTGGCAGCTGTGTCAGTCTTTTAGTCTAGGACTAAGGCTGTTGATGTTAGGGATTCTAGACTAGGGCATTCTTGTAAATTTCTGCATGTAATTTAAGTTTCATGAAATGTATTCGTTTGATATATTAATGAAATTTTACTTTATTGCAAGATTTTGTCTCTAAGTCGTTTCATATTCTGATGACCCTTTACACTCTGATAATAATCAAGTTGTGTTGCTCACGTGGTAGCGTTTATTTGCTTGGTTTTTTTTTGGTTATTCTTAAATGGGAATATTTTATCAGAATAATTGTTCAAATGGGATTACTTGATTAATGGGATTACTTGGTTAATGGGACGGTTTTTCTCCTTGAAAAACTGCATGTGATAAGTAATGATTACTGAATACCCGTGCCCATTAATTATTTTTTACTGTTGATTTCCTGACAGGTGTCCAAGGACGGTTCATATTCATCTCAACGGTTATCTTTTACCATGTATACATAAAAGAGAGAAAAGATTATAAAATCTTTTATTCACTTTTATACTCTATCTCTCTCCTTTTACTCTTATACTCTCACTATTTTCTGACGATTTATCACACAGGCATTTTCTCGAACATCTTTCAGGACACTCAAATTTTTCACTTATTTCTGATGGCACCCACGGATTTAATTGTTGATGGAGCCAAGTTTGTACCAAACAACTATGCTACAATCTTGAATAAGGCTGAAGCTCCATCAGATTTGCACTTTGTGCAAGATTTCTTAGCAAATAGTGAAATTGGGTATGCTTTGACCCAACCTCAAGCTATTTCAAGCCAACAAGTACTGACATTTTGGCGGACTGGGAATTTTGATGATGGTGGTGCTACTGGTACTCCAAGCATCGTATTTGAAGTAAATGATGTTGAACATATGGTTAATCCTAGAGCCGTTCGTAAAGCTCTTCACTTACCAGAAGGCTGTATATTCTCAACAGTGGAGGACCCTGTTCTACAGCAGCTCATGGCCAGTTTGGGCTATGAGAGCAGTTTGGGAAAGCTTGGACAACTGAAAAGAGCAAATATTAGGAAGGAATGGAGCTTTTTCTTCGATTGTATCACTAAGGCATTCGCCAATAAGTGCTCCAACTTTGATGCCATTCCAATCATGAGTCAACAAATCGGGTATGCTCTTATTCATCAAACTCACTTTGATTTTGCAAGAGCTGTGTTAGGTTTCATAGGGGATAGGATGATAGAGGATAGGAATGTAGTATACTTTGCTAGATTCTGTCAGCTTATATATTCTTTTTATTGTGCTGATGAGCCCCAACCTACCACTGATTTAATTCCACCCTTTAAGCTTGCAAAAAGGGCTTTTAATGACTTGCTAAATGCTGACATAAAGAAACAAGTTGTTAGACCCTTACAGATACCTCGTTTAGTGAAACAGATACTGGTAAATGCTGATCCTCAAACCTACACATCTGTTTACCCTGATGTTCAACCCACCACCACATCCCAGCCACCACAACAGCCATCAGAACATACCACATCTACACAAACACCTCAAATTTCTCAACCTCAACCTGCTCAACCCTCAATCAAGACATATTTCAAACCATCACAGTCATCTCAACCTTCAGCACATACTACAGTGCAGCTTTTCTTCTGCTAGAGTAACAACATCAATATCTAAGAAAGTTTCACAGCAGAAAAGAAGGAGGATCCAACTACACAACTTTCTCAGCACACTCCTCCAGCCACTCCAGTGCTAAATTCTGATGATCTTGGAGATGCATCTCAAATTACTTCTCATAAAGTCATTTTATCAGAAGATGATGATAGTGAAGTTTCTGCCACTTCTGTTGCACTGCCTGCTACACACTCTGATGAAGCTGATGTTAATATAGATGCTGATGCAGCTGGTCCTTCTAGACATACTTCTCTACCACCAGCTTCTAAGGCTGCTATTATCGAGAAGTTTGTAGAAAGGGCTCCTCCAGTTCCTTGGAGTGAGACTAAAAGAGGGCAAGATTGGATTCAAGACTGGAATAATGTTGAATTTGTCCCTAATGCAGCTGTTCTTTCTGAGCATCTGACAAAGGCTGGTGAGATGTTTGCCAATGATAATTTCAAGACACATCTTAGAGTTACAGCACTGAGTACAAGGCACCTTCAAGGTCAACACTTAGCAACTCACGCCTAGCTGGAAAAAATTCGAAATACATTACTAGAGGATGCAGAGAAGATCAAAGTAGAGAAGCAGAGGTTTTTCAAGCCTAACTTTGACCGTTTAGCAAATATTGAAAAGTCTCAAGACAAACAGCAAGCTCAAATTTCTCAAATTTTACAAAATCAAGCTGCTCAACAAGTTCAGTTTAATGAACTTCAAAATTCTGTGGAATTGCTTGTCTCCCTGCTTCTTCCTGATGATGCCAAAAAGGGGGAGAAAGTAATTAAGTCCAAATGCAAGTCCCTAAATCACAGAAAGAAAAAGATGATGAAAATGAAGATCAGGGAAACTTTGAAATGGGTGGAGGTCAAAGAAAAAGCAAAGGCTCTTCATTAAGAAAGACAGAACTACAAGTCAAAGGCCAAGTTCTGATGCTGGAAAGAAATCAAGCTCAGGTAAACAAGTTCTAGTCAATCCTGAATATCTTGATGAAGAGATCTCAAAGAAGCTATTTCTTAAGGAAAATCCAGGGATGGATCTTGAAATGCTGGAAGAAGAAGAAGCTAGACTGAAAGCTGTAATTGATAAGTCATAATCTAAGTCTAATACTTCTGCAACAGCAAAGAAAACTCCACAGGCTAAAGGCATTGTGATTAAAGAAAGAACAAGTGTTGAGGCATCTAAATCCAAATCACAAGTGGAGTATGATCCAAAGTTTAAGGGCAAAGGTAAAGTTGATGAACCTGTAAGGGTTTACATGCCAACTATGGATGAACAAATAGATGCTGATGAAGATACTGATCTGATTTTGAAGAACAAGAAAGATTCTCAAACAACCTCTGACAGAGCTCAAGTTGTTCAAAGTCAGGAGTTAGTAAATTAAGATACTACAAGGAAGCAAGCAACCTCTGACACGGCTCAAGTTAGCTTGACATCAGAAGATAAGGGAATAACCTTTGACACTGCTCATGTTAAACCTTCAACTACTCTCCCAGGATTTGCCCAGGCTAAACAATTTGCTCAAACTCTGAAGAGTACATCAAGAGGTTTTCAGAGTAGATTGCTTGTAGGAAAGGAGGCAAGAGATAAAACTGGTTTAGGAAATGCTGATGAAAGAAGAGTAAGCAACACAACTCTAGATCCTACATCTCTGTCTGAACCAGGAATAGGCACAACTCCTGAAAGATTAGATCAATTGGAGTCTGTACAGATGGTTTACCACTCTGCACTGAAAGAACAGGTTATGTTATATTTCATGACAGATGGGAGGGTATTCCAGATTAGGCAGGATGCTATTAACTTGAAGTACTATGAAGAATTGGAACATGTGTTATATTTGCTTCAAGTAAAGAACAAATCTACAGATGATGCTGCCAAATTCTTAAGGTCTAATATTGAGAGACAGAAGAAACTTTACAGGATAAAGTCTGATAGCTCATACTTTCCTAAGTACAGAGCTCATGATGGAAAAATTGTTGAAATGAAGCCTAACACTGCAAAGATTGTTACTACCTTTCTGGGTTATAGGGATGTTGAATTCAACATGGAATCAGACAAAGCCTATTATATCAGACTTAATGAGGATATAAGAAAAACAAAGATCAATGATCTCAGAGCTGCTATCTTTCAGACAAGTGAAGATACAGCTGAGCTAAAAGAAGCCAAAAGGAGGATGTTGAATGAACTTGCATATGCTGAGAGATGTCTTTTGAAGTATTATCTCAGGACAGCTCCTGATATTAAAGAGATCAGATAATGAAGCCAAGTCAGGGACTGTAACTGCTAAATTTTGAGGAACATACAGGCTAAAGCTGATATCAGACTTTAAGGATGGTAAAAACTACAAGTACTGTAAGTTGTAGTTTCTTAATCAAATTCTCATGTGCATTTGTACTTAATGTTTTTGACATCATCAAATATATATTGAACTTGTATATTATGCTAATTTAAAAGTTGGGGGAGATTGTTAGATATATTGAGATGTCATGTCTAATGTGTTTCATGTTTAGTTTTCAGATCTTAACAAAACAGGAAATATCAGTACTTACTGAAATCAGCACTTACTGGAAGTCAGAACTTAAGGATCTCAGTACTTAAATTATCAAGAGATAGTTATCAGAAGATGGATATCAGACTTAAGTGCGGAAGGACGAACAGTAAGGAAAGGCTGATTGAAAGGAAAGAGATCAAGACTAAATAAGAAGAGATATGCATAGAGGAAGATTTCTATGAAAGATAGAAGACTTGGAAAAGAAGATATCTAATTGATATATTTTAGGATACAGAATCATATTCAATATCAATTAGCGGATTATCTTGTAACTGTGTAGTATATAAACACAGACATAGGGTTTACACTATATGTGTTATCATAATCGAAGTTATTATTTATTGTAACCCTAGCAGCTCTCGTGATAATATGTTCATCACTAAGACGAGGACAGTTCACATATTGTAACAGAGTTTAATAAGTTTGTTTTCTGTTACTTTGAGTTCTTTAATTCGATTTGATTGTGATAAACACATATTCAACCCCACTTATACAGTGTGTGTGACCTAACACCTAGTACCATGTACATATACATCTGCCTGTGTTTTTGACTTTAGTATCACTATACCTATGATCAATGAGATGTGATCATCAATCAACAAACACACCAGTCTTAATGCATTATTATTGTCCCTTAATAATAATACTCGACTAGGGACCTTAGGAATATTGATACAATTCTATAATCTCATTTCTAAGTCACGTACTTAGAGATATAGAATTGCATATCATATTCCAAGGATATTTATTAATCTAACATTATATTGCAGTAAATTAAGAATTAATAAATTATAAAGAGAATAATCGATAGAACATAAACATTAATAATCCTAATGTCTTAAACTAAAACATCATAGTGTGGTCTCTAGGGCACAAACACTAATACTCCAGACATAAGTCTTCAAGATCAAGTTGTTTAAAATCTGGATTGATTTCTCCCAGATTTACTATGACCTTTGTAATATTTTCAGAAACTTTTTGTCCACCATCTCCTGCATTTCACCCATCATTTCTTCCCTTATCGCCTTTTTCAAATCCTTCATATCAGCAACATAAGTACTGGAACTAAGAAGCTGTATTGCTGATTTTTTCATTTTCTATTTTCCGGATCTGCCTAGAAGCCAGTTGGGACCATGGCTGAGTTTTTGACTTGGTCATCACCGATATCTTCAATATTTGGAGTTATACCAATAAACATGAATAAACAATATCACAAACACATTAAAACTGAACGTCTCTCTGAATCAGGAAAAACACATAATCTGTAGAGATGGAAATGACTAAAATAGTAAATAATTGTAATATTACGTATAATGTGTCATGGTTTCCGTTTTGTGAGTGTTGGAGTAAATATCATCTTTTGGTGCTAATTCTTTGGATCAATTTCTTTTATACTTTCTGTGAAAAAAGCGAGGAATGGCAATGTCAAAACAATATAATGCAAAAAATATAAAAGTGAGGATTAAAACAGAGGAAAAGAAGTCAACTTTTAAGCGCTGGAGATATATTTTTCTTGCCAATTTGAGCAAAACTTTTACGACCAGTTGTGTGTGTTTCTCCAATCAACTAATTTGACACATCTTTCTCGAGGCCTAATTAACACAAAATACAATAAATTGTGACACATAATTTAACTAATAAAACCAAAAATCCAACAAATTTGATAAATATATTGACATGCATACATACATATACACGTATAATTAGAAAAAGATGAATATTTTACCTCTAATGAAGATTGTGCTCAAATTTTTCCTCAATTAGTTTTGGGTTTTGGGGCTTTCGCTCTATTGAAGATGGGAGAAAGGTGGTTTAGACAGAAAAGAGAGGAAATGAGGGAGAGAGGGAGAGGGAGAGAGAAGAAAGAGAGAGAGAGAGACGAGAGATGGATGGAGAGGGATGAGATAGAGGAGGAGGAGAGAGAGTGAGAAGAGAGAG
>NW_027420587.1:0-6349 GCF_009905375.1 Apium graveolens | reverse complement strand
TGAGGGAATACTGTTTCCTTCAATTTGAAGCCTGTATTGTCACAAGTAAGAAGGACAATAAAGTGGTTCTAACTGGAGTTAGAAAAGGGAATGTGTACTTAGCTGACTTCAACTCTACAGATGCAAATCTATTACTTGTCTTCTCAGCAAAGCAAGCTCAGTTGAAAGTTGGCTATGGCACAAGAAGCTGTCCCATTTGAATTTCAAGACAATGAATGATCTAGTCAAAAAGGACTTAGTTAGAGGAATGCCTCTAGTAGAATTCACAAGGGATGGACTGTGTGATGCTTGTCAGAAAGGAAAGCAAAAGAAAGTATCATTCAGTAAGAAGCTTGAATCTGCAATTGATGAACCATTACAACTGCTACACATGGATCTCTTTGGACCAGTCAATGTATTGTCAATTTCAAGAAAAGATATTGCCTAGTGATTGTAGATGATTTCTCAAAGTTTTCATGGGTTTATTTTCTTGGATCAAAGGATGAAGCTAGTGAAATCATTATCAATCATATCAAGCAAGTCAACAATCATCCTGATTTCAAAGTAAGGAATATTAGGAGTGACAATGGAACTGAGTTCAAGAATTCAACCATGAAGTTGTTCTGTGAAGAAAATGGGATCATGCATGAGTTCTCAGCTCCAAGGACTCCACAACAAAATGGTGTGGTGGAAAGGAAGAACAGATCACTAATTGAAGCTGCAAGGACAATGCTTGAAGAGTCAAAACTCCCAACTTACTTTTGGGCTGAGGCTGTTAACTGTGCATGTTACACTCAGAATATTTCTCTAATCAATCAGGCAAAAGGCATGACTCCCTATCAATTATTCAAGAGAAGAAAACCAACTTTAAACTTTCTGCATGTCTTTGGTTGCAAATGTTACATCTTAAGGAATCAATCTGATCACAAAGGGAAGTTTGATGCAAAGGCTGATGAAGGAATATTTGTTGGTTATTCTGCTGGAAAATCATATAGGGTCTACAATCTAAGAACCAACATTGTCATGGAATCTGTGCATGTTGTGTTTGATGATAAAAAGATTGATGGACTAACAGATGAGGGACATCATGAAGGACTCAAATTTGACAACATTGAGATATACTGTGATGATAGTGAAGATGAGAATGATAAAGAAGGCATCTCAAGAAGAATTCAGAATCGCCTTTGGATAATGCACAGAATGTTACATCCGTTGAAAGTCATAATTCAGCTTCCGTTGAAAGAAGCAATGCAGCATCCGTTGAAAGACAAAGTGCATCATCCGTTGAAGTTCATAATGAAGCATCCGTTGATCAATCTGTCAACGGATAATCAATTCACTTCATCAGTTGATAGAGCTCCCAATTCCTTTCAAAGGATCAGCAACTCAGGGGGAGTTTCAACCAATCAACATTCTATCTCACATCATGACAATACTGAGGCAACCTCATCTAGAGCTAATCTACCACCTCAAAGGAAATGGACCAAGAATCACCCTTTTGAACTGATCATTGGTGATGCTACATCTAAAGTGCAAACTAGAAGGGCTACTCAAGATGAATGTTTGTATAGTAGCTTTCTATCACAGGAGGAACCTAAGAGAGTGGGAGAAGCTCTATTGGATCCAGATTGGATTTTAGCAATGCAAGAGGAGCTAAACCAATTTGAGAGGAACAAAGTATGGAAGCTGGTACCCAAGCCAAAGAACAAGAGTTCTATTGACACAAATGGTATTCAGAAACAAGATGGATGAAAATGGCATTGTCATAAGGAATAAAGCCAGATTGGTTGCTAAAGGCTATTCTCAACAAGAGGGATAGATTTTGATGAAACATTTGCTCCAGTTGCCAGACTTGAGGCCATCAGAATCTTTCTAGCTATGCAGCCATGCCAATTTCAAAGTCTATCAAATGGATGTCAAGAGTGCATTTCTAAATGGGGAATTGGAGGAAGAAGTTTATGTAAGCCAACCTCCAGGGTTTGAAGATCCAAACTTTCCAGACTATGTGTATTATCTGTTGAAAGCACTCTATGGACTAAAGCAAGCACCTAGAGCCTGGTATGAGACTTTGTCAAAATTCCTTCTAGATAATCACTTCACAAGAGGTACTGTTGACAAAACTTTTCTTTAGAAATGTTAATGGCTCTACAATACTTGTTCAAATTTATGTCGATGATATATATTTGGATCTACAGATGATAAGCTTTGTAAAAAGTTTGCTAAGTTAATGCAAAGTAAATATGAAATGAGCATGATGGGAGAGCTAACTTATTTTCTTGGTTTACAAGTTAAACAAGTTAGTGGTGGAATTTTCATTAGTCAAACTAAATATATTATGATCTTTTAAAGAAGTTTGACTTAATGGACTGTTCATCTGCAAAAACTCCCATGGCCACTGCCACCAAGCTTGAATTAAACAAGGCTGAAAAGTCTGTGGACATTTAAGTTATAGAGGCATGGTTGGCTCACTTTTATATTTAACTGCTAGTAGACCTGATATAATGTTTTCTACATGTCTCTGTGCTAGATTTCATGCTGACCCTAAAGAATCTCACTTAGTGGCTATTAAAAGAATCTTCAGATATCTCAAAGGGACTCCAAATCTAGGAATTTGGTACCCTAGAGAGTCTGGTTTTGATCTAATTGGCTACTCAGATGCAGATTATGCAGGCTGCAAAATAGACAGGAAAAGCACAACTGGCACCTGTCAATTTCTAGGGAACAAGCTTGTGTCATGGTTCAGCAAGAAGCAAAATTCTGTTTCTACATCAACAGCTGAAGCTGAGTACATTGCTGCTGGTAGTTGCTGTGCACAGATACTATGGATGAGGAATCAACTATTTGATTATGGACTAACTGTTGACAAAATCCTATATTCTGTGACAACACAAGTGCCATTGCCATTACTGAAAATCCAGCAGCACTCAAGAACCAAGCACATTGACATCAAGTACCACTTCATTAGGGAACATGTGATGAAAGGTACAGTAACTTCATTTTGTTCCAAGTGAAAAGCAGATTGCAGACATATTTACCAAGCCACTTGATGATCAACATTCACAAGATTAGTAAGTGAGCTAGGTATGCTTAATTATTCATAAATTTATGTCCTCTATGTAATCTGCCTTGAAGCCTGAAATGAATTTGCTGCAAGAACAAAGTTGGCTTTAAGTAAGACTTATTCTATCAACGGATATTCCCTATCCGTTGAAAGCCAAAATTGTTCTATCAACAGATGTTCATTATCCGTTGAAAGACAAATATATTTCTGGTAATTTTATCCCTCAACGGATAAAATAGTGTTGATCATCAACGGATAACTATTTACCTTATCCGTTGAAGTGTCACATCAGTTACTTTAAGTGAGTCACAGTCGTTGATTCTTTTACTTAACCGTTGATACAGATATACACTGTTGTATGTATTTGTATTAAAGACAGTTTTCAGAATTTCTACAGTTTTCTTTATTCTTAAACGACTGTAATTTATTTAAAAGTATCATTTAATCATTTTATTTACGTTTTAATTCAAGAAAGTATAAAAGCCCATTGAATTCCTAATAATAATAATAATAATAATAGATAGAATATTTAAAAATTATTGCAAACTTGATAATTATATCATATCCAATGATATAACAAAATATGTATGATCTTGATCATAATAATCACCATTACCTATATTCAATTATCTCTTTAAAACACAAAAAACCCACCACTATTGCCCCAATAATCATATATATACATCGCATAAAAAATCACAATTTTAACAATAAATCTATACTCATTTAAAAAAAACAATAAATATATAGCACGCACACATATGATTGAGAGAACAGCCAAATAAAATCAAAAGTTTCAAGCAAATAATTAATACGAATTATAAAAACAAAATACCCGAAAGTACAGAAATCACAACTTCAAATATGAAATAAAATAATTCACCCCCCAAAGCATATTGTCTAGGGCTTAGCAATATGAAATTTTGACACGAATTTACCTATTTTGGTGTAAACAATTTCGGTGTAAACAATTTTCGGTGTTAAGAAAATGTTGAGGACAAGCAACATGAATATATTTCAATTTCTTAACACGTTTCCGGACCGCCGATATTATGGATTCGCCTTTTTTCTTTGTAAACACCGATCCAAAATGTTCTAAACTGAGAAATAACTGATTGGCCGTTGAAACTTATTATGGAACTCAAGTGCATACTCTCACAAATTCAAACTCGCCCTGCGTTAAGATAAAATTTTGGGGAACAATCTTCTTTCTATTGCCACAATGATACTCTTGTTATCAAGCCCGCCGTAAAAATACTGAAATTATGAATCGGTGGAACCGCACACATTCAACAAAAAACAAACTTGATATCACATCCAATATTTATCGAAAAAGATAAGATAAGCTCCTATGGTTGCTTTAAAATGACTAAGGGCATCTCTAAGGAAGCCCCCCTTCACTTTATATTACTCTATATTTGAAGTTGAAATCAAAATTCCATCCATCTCCAATAATAGTTAACTTCAACTTTATTTTTAATATAATACAATGCTCAACTTTATATTTAAAGGTACATGATACATATAAAGTAACTCATTACGGACTGATACATGTTCATTTCAATTATTATTTCATAATACAGTGATATATATATGAATGTTCATAATTTTATATGTATATAAAATGGGTTTGAAGTAAAGAAATAGTTGGAGAAGAAATAATAATTTGAAGTGAAAAAGGTGAAAATTTAAAAATAGAATTATTTTAAATAGAGAAACTGTTGGAAATGGCCCAATACATTAATTTTTGAAATCTGATGTTACAAACTTGATGCAAATCTCGGTGGACAGTAACTTTTAGTAATAAAAAAATAGAAATAATTACAGTTCACGCATACCCTTAAAATAGGCCCTGATAACTTAGTTTTGTCTAATTTATACTGTCAGATTAGAAGTAAAATGAATATGTTGTTGCATCAAATTTAAGTTGATTTGAGAACTTGACTGTGACCATGTACGAATCTCGGCTGTATTACTACGGAGTACAACAAAAGGGCACAATTAAATTTGTTGACACGGCACTGTATCATTTTTAACTTATTTTTCAAAATATTTTAGCACAAATTTACGAGAAATGTTAGAGTTGTCGAAACCCTTATCAAATGATGATATTATTATATTATTGGTCTAATAATTCATAAATAAAATAAATCCCAGCGCAAACATAATATATGAGTTCCACGACTAACAAACCGTCACGTGTCATTTGATTTATCAATTTAAGATTTATTTCCAGATTAATAGGTCTTCAAATCGTTCATTTGAAAAAATTGAAACCCTTAGCATATTCGACTAAATTTGATTCCGGAATTAGTAATAGTGGAACTGAAAGTTTGCATTGCCAATAAACCAATTTGTTACCTTTTGTATAAAATTCAAAATCTATTTCTCATTCCACAGATGTACCCAAATAGGCTAGGCAATCTTGGAACGGTACTAGTCAAGATCAAAACTTGGCTCAGTGCAAAAAATAAATAAAGGGTACTAGTAATATTTTGAGGGGACCATTTCTAAACAAAACACAATAAATGTGATGAAAATGATTATTTAGTGAAAATGAGGTAGTCATCTGAATTGACTGTACAGGTCAATAACAAATGTCAGTATCAGTTGGGTGTGTGTGTGAATGCAGTAGTATCTTGCAGAAACATGTGAATGAAGAAACCAACAGTGTTGAGTCAACTCAGCAGCTATTTAGTCCAACTCAGTGAGTCATTAACATGGTTAATCGCTGCTGGTTTACTAGATCGTTGCTTTTTAGAGCTTTAAGCAGACCCACATGATACTAATCAACAAAAAAGTCACCAATGGTGAGCAAAAAGTGGAGAAGGAAAAATAGAATGCAAAGGTCTTTTTCTTGATCAAATTTTCCATGTGAATACAAAAAAGCAATAGTTTTATATGCTACGATGTGCAAAAAGGAAAGATCAAATCTTGGAATTTAAATAAATAAATAACTTAATTATCACTCCGATTATCTTAACCTCCTGGTTTTCTTATGCCTTTCGTACAGCTAAATCAAGTAGTAAATTACATACTACTCCTACCAAGCACAAGCCCATAAACCCTCCTATACAGTCTTCTCTCTTCACTCCTACTAGTGTCTCTTAATTTTGGACCAAACTAACAATTAAATTACAACTCAAATTCTCCACAAAATCAAATAAAAAAATCAAGAAAATAGTGACAAGCAAAATACATATAGATTGACAACCTAATTACCTTTCTCGATCCTCAAACACCCACATTACTTCATCTCAGATTTACCTCCCAAAGTTGAACAAGATTCACAAACTCAAACCCTGCCAT